>NC_027751.1:50030690-50066340 GCF_000695525.1 Brassica oleracea var. oleracea
TTTCTGTTTTGTTTCATATTTTTATTTTCAAAATTTCAGGCTCTGATTTTAATTATAGATTTGATTATTTTATTTGATGGTAGAAGCATTTTTACTTTTTTGTTCATTTATTTGAACATTAATATATTTTTAATAAATGATTGTGTTGACAATATGACTCTAAAATTCATTTTATATGATCTCAAACTAAATAATTATGTTTTTTGGTATAAAATCGAATAAACCGAAAACCGACGGTATATAAACCGAACCGAAGTAAATATGGATTTAGAATGGTAGTTATATTTTACTAACCGAAATACCGAAAACCGAAAAAAACCGAACCTAAACCGAACCGATATCCGGATTGAACACCTCTAGATAAACTCATAAACATGGTCTAATGGTAATGGTGTCCAAAATTTTATTTACGTTAAAACTTAAACTTAAACCAATCAAGGTTTAACTTTCCTTAAAACTATATCTAATAAAAGTTTAAATTATAATTAATTTTAAGCTATATTTTTATTCACTGCACATTAATTTTTTACAGAAAAAAAATTACAATTACAATTTAACCTTTATTTTACTTTTTCATTTAATTTTTATTGATACAAAAATATATTTATAGTTCAAAATTTTACTGATCAAACAACATGATTTTTTTTGAAGTTACGTCTCAACCAATCATCCACACGTATATATATAAATACAATATTTTGTAATTTCTTTTAACTGTGTAAACTACCACAGCTCTCAATTACTAGTAAATCGCATAGTTTTTTTTTACCATCTAGTTTTTTGGGGTAAAATTTAGCTACAAAGTCCATTAGTCATTTATGTAGTCACACTATGAGTTTCCTTCTTGTTGGTTTTTCATAAAAGAATCTCTAGTGAGAATCCAACACTCTTAAATCAAGTTTGTTTTAACTCATATCATGTAGATTTTTAACATAAGTTTACAATGATTTAAAATTTTATAATCCCACTTCAAAGTTCATTTTAGAACAAAATCTTTCTCCCATCATATATCATTTTTAATTCAGAAACATAACAAAATATGATTATATCAAAACTAAAATAACCATATTCACCATTTTATTTATTTAGGTCTAAATAGAATATGAATTAAGCTAAAAATTAAAATACATTTTGAAGTTTTTATCAGAAAACAGGAAAAACAACGTACAAAAATATATTATGTTCCAGAAAAAAAACAATCATTTGTATCTCAGTATCTTTTTTCTGGTATCATATTGCTCTGTAAGTTTATAAGGATAGCCTGTTGGATCTAAAAGACTCGTTCTCCGGTGGCGAAAAGGATCCAGAACACGGTCGTTGCAAAGTAAAGAAACGCCGTCACCGTCAGGAACGCCTGGAAGGAACCGAGCCACTGCACGAAGTAGCCCGTCCCTATTGTACTAACGATCGCAGCCAACGTACCCGCACAATTTGAAATACCTGCCTCGCACACCAATAATATAAGCCCTAACTTTTTAAGCAAGAAACTATAATAAAACAAGAAGCAAGATTCACCATATATTAACATTTACCGTGCAAGAAACCAGCATATTCCGGTGCGATGTCCTGCTCTCACAAAGAGAAACCAGCAATGTTGTGAGATTAAAGATTATCCCAAAATGGTGAAATGCTAAAGAGTTTTTTTTTTTTTTTTTTTTTTTTATGCTAAAGAGTTGTTATTAACGTACTTGCATATTGAGGAGGAACCCAGCTTGGCTAAAGGAACTCAAGCTCAATGCAATGGTCATGAGAATCGCTGCGCAAGAAGGCGATTTTGCGTAGTTCAGGCATAGCAGAGACAACCCTGGACCAATAAATCCGATAGACTGACAATAAAAGCCGAGACATTCTGTTAGAATGTTGGAAGTTATAACATATTGCACTTTTGATAATCACCTGCATGATCTTTCGGACAGAGGTCACAGAGTGACCAGTTCTGATCAAGCAGTCTGATGCTGAGCCAGCAAAGTATCCCGAGACCGCCATTGTGGCCCATGGAAGAGCGCTGAACCATGCCGCTTGCTTCAAATTCACGTTAAACACCTGTGAACATCAATATAAAACATCATATTTTCAGTTCATATTCGAATCAAAACATAGAATCATTAATAACTACTTACCGTCTGGAAGTAAACAGGCATCCATGAGAGAAGAACAAAGTATCCCTGTGAACAACTAACCAAAAACCTTATGAGTTTATTACAAAAAAACAAACAAAAGACATGGCATTGATGTAACAAAAGATACTATCAAACTCAAACTCACCCAATTGTTAGTCACATTAGCGAAAATGATGGCCCAAGTAGGCAACTTCGACAAAAGAAGGCGCAAAGATGGGTTAGGCTTGGTTGAACTGGTTGGCGTATGAACCGGTTTTCCAGCCTGGATTTGCCTCAGCTCTGACCTAGTGATGAAAGGACTGTCCTGAGGGTTGTTTGTAACGCCGCTTGCCCAAGTGGACACCCACAATAGACCTAAGGACGCAAAAAGAATGAATGGACCAGAGATTCCTATAGAAGATAACATGAGCGGTGTTAACAAAAGTCCCACGACGTTTCCCATGTGAAACCCTGCCATCGATATACCAACCGCACTGGCTCGTTCATCCATGGGGAACCACCTGAGTCAAATGCCAATATAGTTTAAAAAAAAACATTTTCAGTTTTTCAGAAAGAAATTTGCTAAAAGGAATATTACCGAGAGAGAAGAGTAGTCATGGAGGGCATTGCAACACCTTCAGCGAGACCAAAGAAGGCTCGGGCACACAGTAAGGCTACGGTCGAGTGTGCAGCTGCCCATGGAGTGAGTAGAGTGGCAAAAGACCACAATGCGACTCCCCAAGCCAATACTCTTTTTCCTCCATAACGATCCACCAATGCTCCTCCAATAACCGATGAAAAAATGTAACCCCATAAAAAGGAGGACTGCAAAATAATAAGTTTCAATCCATATTAGGAAAAAAAAACTTATACGTTAATGTTAGCCAAAACTTAATACGTTAGTGTTAGCAGAAACCTAATAATACGTTAGTGTTAGCCAAACCTTGATCACTAGATTGGTTTCTTCTATATAAGCTCTGGGTTATGATTGTTTGATGGAGGAAAAACCAACATAGCGAACTGATCAAGGACTCCGTTGGTTGAGGTTAACAAGAAAGACAAGTTTACAAAAGAAAATAACCCTAAGAGAATCATTAGTAGTGCGAAACTTATATGGTTTCTCACCAATAGATTTCAATATTTAAAAATAATAAACCATTACAAAGTTGTGTGTTGAGGGAGTTTCTCACAAATGTCTAAGTCTATCATTGTTTTTTATTGGTGAGATACTTTCATAAAAACTCAACGATGCTCATGCTCTAATAAATGAGGAAATGTAGGTAATAGAAATTAAAATTTTAGTTTGCATTTGAATGAAATCAAATGGAAAAGAATTGGATTTTTAGGTTTGAAGCCGAACAGAAACTCAGAAGAAAAGGGAAGTCGACGTGACCCTTACCACAAACGTTTTGGTGATAAAAGCCTCAATTTCACATAACGTCAAGCCTTCTTTACGCTTGCCGCTCAAACTAACGCACCTACCATTGTTCTCAACAACTACTCCATTTTTCCTACTACTATTATATGTATATATATATATATATATATCAATATTTTAGAAATTCTTAAATGCAACCAATTCTTTCTTTAAACCACCTAATCTTGGTGCATTACAGTTTATATATTTTAGATTTATTTTATTTTATTTTATTGCAAGTTATTTTTTTAATATGTGTGAAAATGTCGTGTATCTTTATAAAATTGATTTTGCGGACGATTATAAACTGGTCCCATATTAAATATGTTTACACATATGGGGAAACCAAATCTTGACATCTTCATTTATTTTTGTCAAGTTGATTGCTTACCGATTCGCGGATCAAGAATGTAATTAGGGGGAGTTAATTATAGGAGATTAAGAAAATACCTGAACTACCCCTAGAAAAGAACTCGACCAGCCAAGCTTCTCGGCGAGTGGAACCACCGCTACAGACATCACAACTCTGTCGGCGTTACAAAGACACATCATGCACGCCGTCAACATCACTACTTTCATCCTCTCCGGTATCAACTTCCCCACCTCCCTTGCCACCTCCACCTCTCCTCCACCGATAAGTATTCCCTCCGCCGCGCATCTTTCCGGTGATTGATGTCTCTTCTTTGCCGCCGTCACCACCGCTTCACCTCTTCTTGTCACACGGCTTTCCGACGAGGAACGTAAACTCTCACATCGAATCTGGTTATGTCTGGAACGTAACCCGAAACTCAGAAGGGTTTCCCGGGTTGATGTCGGATCGCGACGGAATCTCAAGAGACATGACGAACGATGTGGAGATGTTACGGATAATGCTGTCGCCATTAACGAATGATTAAGTACGACTAACTTGTTACGCCAATAGTGATGTTGATGTTTAGGAGGCGTTAGAATTGCGATAGAGAGAGAGGCAGAGTTTCAGGAAGAGAAACTCGACATGAAAGAAGCTTTTCAAAGTCTTTGTGCTTGGGTGGTGTTTGGTGTGAAGGATATTTTAGTCAATGTATAAAATATTTTCTGCTGCGTCCTACGTGGAGACACGTGACGTGTTCCTATGACAAAGTGACTCCACCACGTCAAAGGCCCACCTACACCGGACAACTGATTACCGGGGCTTTCGGTATATGATCATTTTTTTAGTTACATTTGGTATTATCAAATTTAATATTTTGCAGTTACATTTTATAAATCTATCAATCAAGCGTTTTAGGCTAAGTATTAACTTAACGAAACATTTTGTTGAAAAAGAAGGTTATCACGGTAGTTATAAATGGACGTGACTGAAGTAGAAAGCATCCAACGATACATTTGAGGTCAAGGCTTTGGAAAGATAACGACACACTTACTCCACAAGCTGTACACACCAATTTAAATGAGCACGGCCCATCATATTTAGACAAGCTACCAACCATGTAGTAAATCAGAATACTATTCTAAGAGCTCCTTGAAGAAAAAAGAGAAGGCCAAAGCGATGCAAAAGTTGATTGAGAGCAAGTTACATGAACTTTATGCCGAGCTCAATGAGAAGATTGAAGGACTACAATTTCAATTTGCAGCCATGAAGATCGAAGAAAGTCCAAGAAATCAAGAGAATGACCGAGGACGAAGATCGTCCACTTAAAGCTCAATCTCCTATGATACCACCGACATCCATAGACCATATTAACAATTTATTGGAGAAAGGAATCGCATGGCTCAAGTGAAAAAATATAACTAATTCATTTAAAGAATTTAATAAAGGTGAGGAAGCACAATTTTTTCTTATATTTGTGATTAGCACTTTGTAAACATTGTGCCTAACCATCAAGTTAAGAACCTAAACTAAACGTTTGTGCAATGCATCTATCTATTTTGTCTTTTGTCTTTCTTTTATTTGTATTTTAGACATGAGGACGACTTGTATTTGGATAGCCATTAACCAAAAAGATACTTATACTTGGAAAAGATTGCGTTACCAAAATCATTTTGTGCATGATGATTGAAACGATGGGCGAATGTAAACCGGCGAACGGACTTGATCACCGTCCTCAATAGTCAATACCATGACCAATAAGTCACCTTTCTCATGCATGAATATCGACAGGTTTGTAATTTATGAATGATGTGTAAATACTTTTACTATTTTTTCGTTTACCTTTCAAGAATTTATTCACATGGAGACTGTAAACTTTTAAATTAAGCGAAAGCAATTCGTGTCTATGTTAGAAAGATCCAAAAGATATCATATACTATTACTCAAATTTTTATTATCTTATATACATTTGTTAATTGTTGTATTAGTTAAGGCAATTTAAAAAAAAAGTAGTGAATTGCCCATTTTTCCGGAGAGAGAATGAGAATGTTTCGGTGGTCATCGTGAGTCGAACCCATGTGGCTTTCTGTATTGGGGACGAAGCTCTCACCAGTAATCACAACTATGTCAAACGTTAATTATATTAAGTAAAAATATCACCGCATACGTCAATACAATCACTTTCTAAAAGAAAAAGGTCACAACGTAAGTCAAACAAGCTCTACACCAAGTGTCTAAATCGAAAAAGTAGAAAATATTAAAGGACAATGTGAAAGAACTATTTCGTTGAGTGAATAGTGAAAGCTTTCGTACTTATGAAACTAAAGCAGAATAGTGAAAGCTTTCGTACTTATGAAACTAAAGCATGAATATGGATGGGGGAATAATGGGTCGTAAGGGTCCAGGGAAACAGGCTTGGATTGCTAATGCATGAGAGACTCCAGGATACAAGAAATGAGAAAGAAAAAGCCCAAATATTGTATAGCAAAATCGTATTCATACAATCACACATGATGTCACTGAATGAATGGATACACCTCTAGACAGATTTTCAATGAATTATATGAGATAAAGCCAAACGAATGTTTTTACTATTTAGGTATATGAATGATTTCCTAATAGCTTGTAGGAAATGGCTAAACGGCTAAGCTATAAGCTCGTGTTTATCCAAATCTATTAAAAATTCGTAACAATTTATCAAAAGCGAGACTGAAACATTCAAAGTGGGTATGCACTTATGAGTGGTGCATAACATGCCTCGAATATTTTGAATTCATTCCTCTAGTAAGTAGAGATGCTAAACACCATTAAAACTCCTACGACAGCTAAAAAGAAGAAAGACAATGATATGTCACTGTTATAAAACAACTTCTAAGACATCTAAAAGGAAGAGAGAACTATCTTTCACAAATACAAAGTACTTACGAGGGAACAATTGCAAGGGACATATAAAAAAAAAGTATTTATGTAGCTCCAATTTTATTAATTTCCATGGAATAAAGTTGGAAAAGTGAGCTATTAGTGGATTGACATAATGTGTTGTTTTGGCATGAACTTCCAACAAGCTTACCTTGGGCATTAAAATCCAAAACTTCAATGACTACATGCACAACAATTTTGTTCCAGTGAATTCAACTCGGGGACATTTGAGAATTTACACCCTGGCCAACATGCGGGTTGGATTTATGGTTTAGGGTTCACATTGTTGGTTCTTTTGTTTCAAGTTTCTAGCATACAAAAGACAGTTACCTAATATGTTTTGATTCTTGAAAATGTTTCAAGAATTTGGGGAAAAGAAAGAGAGAGATGAAGAGTGGGCCAAAGAGGGACACGTGTGGTATGTATAGACAGAAAAAAAGTAGCCGGTTTCACATGAGTCTGGTTAAGGCTATATACTCGTGACTCACCGACGAGGCTTCTCTTCAATTTTCATCACTCCGCCCCGTTCGCCGTCGGTGCTATCCCACGTCCCCTTCTTCATATCCCCCAATAAATTATTTTCTTCGGTTTTAAATTCTTAAGTTATTTTTTTTTATTTTTTTATTTTTTTGAACACAATTCTTAAGTTATTTGAATGTGTTTTTAATGATAATACTATTCACGTGTGTTGAATTTACATCCACACTAAATAAACTATATTCGCCTGAGCTGTGATCACAATGTAAAAACGTTAGGGCCGGCGCGTCCTGCAGACAGGATGAAAATTAAAAAACAATTTAAACAGTTAGAATGAATGTTTAATATAAATTTGTATCATATAAAAATATACATATTAGTTAAATATTGTACATGTTAATGTATTTGAATACTAAATAGACTATGAAATTACCAATATTTGCTTTGATTAGGGATATTTGCTTGCTTTGATTAATGTTGAATGAACTATGTAAATTAAATTGGTTGGTAAGCTGTTAGTACAAAATTATATGTCATGTCTTGAGATTTTTGCTCTTATACCGTCTTTCTTTTGAAGTTGGGACGTTCATCGGGTTTAGTTGTACGTGATTGTTGTTTTGATTAAGTTATTTAAAGTAGTTTTCTTTTTATGGTTATATACATGCAGGTTTTCTTTTTCTTTATTTGGCCAAATATTGAAAATTATAAATATACCATGCCACTAAAAATATTTCTATGTATATATAATTTAAAAAAAAATATTATTCAATGTTTATTCCACCTTGATTAGGACAATAAGTTGAATATATTTTAGACCACAAATCATAAATATTCTCAGTCTTATACATTTTGTTCTTCGAGTTATTGTTACTTTTATTTCCTTTTATACATTTCTCTTAATATTTATGTATGCATCCATAATATTTTTTTAAAAAGATTTTTCATTAACTAATGTATTTATTGTAGTTTTAAATATATTATAGTTTTCGTGCACTTGATTAAATTTTTTTGGCCTTGGTGGTATTTGAAGTGGTTGAGAACCTGAATGAATATTTACTTTCATAAAGTTTTTGGTGTATGTTTAAAAATAAAAAATTGTAAAGGCTTTTAAATCATATGAATATAATATTCAACACACTATTGTTGACTGTTCATATACTTAAAATTTTGACGTAGGTAATTGCAAATTTGCTGAACTCATAGATTCGTTGCTACTTTATAAATTATCACAGGATGAGATACATAAGGTAAAGATTGCTTTGATGATAATATAACGTCCATATCGTAATGGGTGTGTTTTTTTTTTATCTACTATGTATTAAAAAATAATTAACACATTCAATAATATTAAAGAGTAAAAAACTCTGTCAATTGTTCATAGAATAAACTCAATGTTAAACTCAAACCCAGTCAAAGGAATAAAATTCAGAGACACGTGTCGGCCTGTCAGAGAGTGATTTTCCACGTGGATAGTTTAGGAGTGAGGTAAACATATTTTTATATATATAGATAGATTACTTTGTGGGTTAAATAAGTCTCATGTGTGATTCTACTTGAAACTTTTGACAACGTTCACATTTTAATATAATAGATTCTTCCATAAGTATAAATAAATAACGAATACATGTTATTTAGCATGAGTTATTTGCTATATTCTCAAAAGGCAAAAAGGTAGAGAAAACAAAAAGAGAAATAGAATAAGAAAAATAAAAGTGAATAAAGAGAAAGAGACAGAAAAGGAAAAAAGAAAGCGAAGTATGAATGTAAAAGTGAAGAAGTGAAAGGCCATTGGAAGAAACATCCTAGAGCAATTTTTTTCCTGGCTAGAGTATAAAAGCTATTAATCTGTTGTTTCCAAAAACATTAATCGGTTCCTCGTAAAATGAAAAATAACACTGAAATATATTGTGAAAATAGCACTGCTTATAGTAAGATAATAATGTTATATAAATGCAATGATGACATTAAAAGAAATAAATTTACTTTCACATGAATAGCTTGTTTTATCTTACATAAATATTCGAATAAAATGTTAAAAGTACGGAAAAGAACTGTCAAATAATTATGATGTGATTTGGTTACAGCTATCATGAATCTAAAATAAATTTGAAATTTCTACAGCTTAGAAGAACAAAAATGATTAGAAATAGAATAAATATAAAATAATATTTATTCAAAGATTAAGATATCTTTTTTTTTGGGCAAAAAAGATTAAGATATCTTAAGTTTGTAAATTTTTTTTTTTTTAAGTAGACAAAACAGTTCAAGATTCGGCACCATCGGAAAGAAAGAGAAAAACACAAACATGGTGGACTCTAGCCTCTTAGGCAATGGTGGTGGTGGAGACATAGGGGCGAAACCGTCATTTTCAAAAAGCGAGAGCCCCTAGACTTTGTTGTAGTAGTGTAGTACGTCTGCTAAAAGTCACCAACGGAACCAGCGAAACATAATTTCGAAACGGGGCCCTCGTAGTTTCCATTTATTCCAAATTCACACCCCTTTCTTCTTTAATCTCACTATTTAACCATCTCTTTCCTTTCATTTTCTTTCTTTTCTCTCTCTCACTATCCGTTGAACTCAAACGGCTCTCTCTCTCTGTCTCTTTCTCTCTCTTTCCGTCGACAATTTTCTCGGGAAAACTTTTCTTCCCACGCGAGAATCTCAGTGTCAATAACATGAGGTGTACTCGATTCCTCCGGTTATGAATCCTACCCACAACAACCCAGTCGCAGCTTCAGCACTAGCTCCGCCGCAGCCTCACCGTCCTTCCACCTCCTGCGATCGTCACCCGGAGGAGCGTTTCACCGGATTCTGCCCTTCTTGCCTCTTCGAGCGCCTCTCCGTTCTAGACATCAACGCCGTCGCGTCTTCCTCCAGAAAACCGCCGTCGTCGTCCTCCGCCGCAGCTCTCAAAGCAATCTTCAAGCCGTCTTCTTCTTCCTCCTCCTTCTTCCCGGAACTTCGGAGGACGAAATCGTTCTCGGCGAGAAAGAACGAAGCTTTATTCTCCTTGGGCGCGTTTGAGCCGCAGAGGAGGTCGTGCGATGTTAGAGTAAGGAACACTCTCTGGTCTCTGTTCAACGAAGACGCCGAGCATATAAAGGAGGGAGCTTTAACGGTAAAGGAGGGAACTTTAACGGTTAATCGCGAGATTGGGCTCGAAACTAGAAAGCCCAAGTCCCCTGTTTTCGAGGAGGGCATTGATTGCGGGAAGAAGTTAAAGGATCAGAGAAGCGTAATCGACGAGATCATCGAAGAAGAAGAGGAAACAGAGGAGAAGGAGCACATGGAGTTGAATCCTCAGACGACGACGGCGAAGAAACCCACCAGGAGTTTCTGGTCGGCGGCGTCGGTTTTGAGCAAGAAGCTACAGAAATGGAGACAAAAGCAGAAGCTTAAGAAGCATAGCGGCGGCGCATTACCGGTGGAGAAGTCAGCTGTGAGGCAGCTCAGAGACACTCAGTCCGAAGTAGCAGACTACGGCTACGGGCGGAGATCATGCGACACGGATCCGAGATTCTCAATCGATGCCGGAAGATTCTCTCTTGACGCCGGTAGGGTTTCGGTGGACGACCCTCGTTACTCTTTTGACGAGCCGCGCGCTTCTTTTGACGGGTATATGATCGGGAGAGCGACGGCGGCGGCTCCGCCGCGAATGCCGTCCATGTTATCCGTCGTGGAGGATTCTCCGGTTAGTAATCTTGTTCCGGTGGAAGAGCCACCACCACCACCGCGAACGCCACCAGAGAGTGTTGTCCCTGGTGGATCTGAACAGACCCGAGAGTACTACAACGACTCGTCTTCACGACGGAGGAAGAGTCTCGACCGTTCTAGCTCAACAAGAAAGATATCAGCTTCAATCATCTCTGAGATCGATGAACTGAAACTGTCTGGTTCCAACACTAAAGTGTCTCCTCCTCGAGAAAGAGAGGTAAAGGACTCGGCTTTACGTTCCCATTCGCGTTCACATTCGAGTTCAGTGAGGGGAGATTGCTCCGTTGAGAACTTGGAGATAGGGACTGTGGAGTCCAGCAAGAAAGGGACGAAGAAGTCTAAGAGATGGAGTTGGAACATATTTGGGATGCTTCACAGAAAAAATGAGAAGAGATTCGAAGAAGGGAGAAGCAGTGTGGATAGAACGTTCTCAGGGTCGTGGAATGTAGAAGCTAGAAATGGGTTTGATCCGAAGATGATGAGGAGCAATAGTAGCGTGAGTTGGAGAAGTTCCACTCCCGGAGGTGGAGGGTTTCACCGGAACAGTGTTGATGGATACGTTAGTGGTAAGAAGAAGGTTAGTAGCAGTAGTAGTAGTATTGGGAGGAAGGTTGAGAATGGTGTGCTGAAGTTTAACTTGACGCCTAGTAAAGGAAGGCGAACAGGAAGCATGGATTCGACGAGCCGGCCGGTTCCGCCTGCTCATCCGCTGGCTAGAAATTTCATGAATTTTTACTGACCAAATTGTTATGAAACTCGAAATCTTTTTCTTTAGATGTAGTTGAAATAAGTGTGGTGGTGAATGAAGTTGTATTGAGTGAGAATGTTCAGTCTGATTCTTGTGTTAGGATTTGGTTGTTCAGTTTTAGAATTTCTTTGGTATACATAACCTTTAGTTGATTACATTTTTTCTTACTAGTATATGTTATGATTAAAGTTTTTTATATATAGACAAACAAGAAAAAGCTGACATTTGAGATTTGATAGCTAAATCAGGAGCAATACATAACCATTAGTTGATTACATTTTTCTTACTGATATATGTTATGACTTATGATTAAAGTTTTAAATATAGACAAACAGGAAAAAGCTATGACATGTGAGATTTGATAGCTAAAGCAGGAGCAACTCATGGACAAAAGAAGGGTTGAATTTCAGTTAAGCTTTTGCAGTATATGTGATCCTTGGAGAAAATGATTATCCGAAATTTTCGCATAACACTTCACTTTAATTGGCAATCTAGAAGTCAAAAAACGACAATTATTTGTCTTATATAATAAGAAAAAAAAGAAGAAAATAAGGCTTTTAGCAATAAATTTAAACCGTATACAAAATAAATTACAATATTATTTGATGGATAACTCAGCAAAGCAAAAAGACGTATAAGCTTTATACAGGAAACGAGTTACTACATATGGCTGGAAAATGTTGAAGAGACAAGTGGAAAATGTTGAGGAGACAAGAAGAGCCCATGGGATCAGGATGTCCAAAACTAGTTGAGGTCATAAGTCAAACTAGTCGTTTCAAAAAAACGAGTCATAAGTCAAAACAAACTTATTTACTTGGGCCTTGTGTTAACGAAAGCAATTTAAACCTTAAACTCTTAAATATGACGAAAACAAATAACGAAAAAAAAACGAGGCACCGGCTCCAAAGCTTGGAGATCTTTGTCAATCAAGCTCGAGGCCTCATAAGCTTGCTTGATCCACTGCGATGCTTTCCTCCAAGGACCTAAGAGATTTCTCACCCTTAGTAGTTACTTACTAATATCATGGTAAGATATTTATGTTAGCTCATCACATACTAACACATTCAATTGAACCATAGTTTAGTGTGACTGAACTTATTGACCAAAACCTAGGTCATGTGGCCATTGTTTTGAGTCGAATGCCATTGAGTTTCACCATATATACGAAAACATTGCGAATCTTGTTTGATCATTGTACACGTCTAAAGTGGCAAGAATGTTCAATTTTCTTCAGATTTAGTTTAGATTTTGGCGTAAAATACTCAGCTAATTTCCTTTGATCATGTATTTAAGGGAAAAATAGATTACATCTTTTCCAAAAGTTCAATTGCTTGGTTGTCGTTTGGACGCTAATGCTAATGTAATCTTTCTCAGATTGTTGAGAAAATGACAATAACAGATTAACTATAAGTTGGAGGATATGACACTTTACCAATTTTAACCATGACAACTTATCAAAAATCATCTGTCGGTTTAAGTGCTTCACTGCAACATCTCCGGTACGAAAACAATAAAACATAATGATAACCAGTTTGACTAAAAATGAGTAAAAATAGTTAGCATCTTAGGTTCCGACACATATCCATATCATGTATGACCGAAACGGCGTCGCTCTAAGCGCACCCATTTCTTATGTGTAGCCTTAGATTTGAAACAAACCCAAGCAAGAGAGGTTGTCTTTGTTGGGTTATTTGTTTACAACGACGTGAAAGCCATTTCTCAACTATATATTCTACTGTCTTAGTTTCTAAGCATTCTAATCTCCACCCTACTTCACACAGCTTCTAAGACACTTTTTTAACAATACATATGCGACTTTATTGAATCAATCTATTAACCAAATTCAAGAATTACAAAATTGAAAATTCATCTAACTATACGGAATTGTTTTTCTTTCTTCTATTATTTTTCCTTTTATATATATACAAAGATAAATATACATCCTGAACCGGCAGTTAGATTATTTGAGAACTTCTCCAAATATGGTTCGTTTTTTTTCTTGTTATCGCTTGACGCTTCTTTGGTTTGATATGGTGTTATGCGAATTATCATTTAAAACACTCACCGCCAGATATAAAAAATACTCCATAATTAAAGTGTGAAGTAGAAGCAGAAAATGTTTTATGTATACCCGAAGGAATAGAGATGTACGAACTCAAAATGGACAATTCGACCATATATATATCGAAATCAATGTTAAAAGGTTTCGTGGTCGTTTTAACTATTACTTCGAGTTCAGACGTATACGTCTCACCATATTGTAACACAATCTCGATCTTGAGTCTGTCTCTTTTCACAGATTGAACTTTCGTTATTGAGAACCATTTGAGTCTACATTATTGATAGATCATATAAAATAAAGATCAAGAACTTTCTCATGCATATATAAGACAAAAAAAGCCTAGGATGCATATATCATAATTTGGTATGTATGTATATCTATGTGGAATCTTTGATCCAATATATTACTTGTTTTCTGATGAACAATAGTCAACTTTAATTAAGATCATTGGTCCACCAGTTTGTCGCAAACATATAAACTAGCAAGTGTACTTAATAACCCCTATATATATGAAAAAGAAGCATTTAGACTGCATATAATCTGTCATGCATAATTTTGAAATCAATGTGTATATATGTCCTAATGGAACAACTAAAACGAGGAATTGGGTAGGTCAGGTTAACTACGTAATATATATTACAAACTCATGCATACAATACAGTTAATATGTACTTAAATAAGTACAAGATTAACATACCCGGTAAAATAATTGCGCGTAATACGCATGGTAAATAAGTTTAGCCAGTTGATTTGTTATGGAAATAATTAAAAGAAAACTAATTTTCTTGGATTTGATCAGGGAGATTAGTTGTGGTAAGAATGGGAATCTTAACTATAAAGAATTGTGGATTTTGGGTCGACCTACCACCTAAAACGACGTCGCCTCCTTCTCTGGCTTCCAATCTCTCTCCCCTCTCTCTCTCTTATAAGCTTGCGTTGGCCAGTCGCTCATCTCAAATACAAAGACACGAATATTAAACAAGAAGAAGAAGAAGAAGAAGGACGAGAAAGAGCGAGGAGAGTAGAGATGAAGTCTCATATGGTTTGGTTTTTGTTTCTTGCATCCTTCTTGTCTGTGTTCCCAGCTCCATCGTCAGAGAGCATGGTTCGCCATTACAAGTTTAACGTGAGTCTATATATATCCACATGTATACTTTGTATTCGTCTGTACATACAACTTATCTTCACATGTAGCCATGCCTATATCTTATGCTGCATACCAAATAGTCGCAACATATCCATATATGAACATTCATGATCGACACTTATTCTTAGACGCATTCAATATTTCGCACAGGCTTATGTAGATAATTTTTTTAACTAAAGGGTTTATGGAGAAATATGTGGCTTTACATTGGAGCATTTGTACTACATGTAGGATATTATTACCTAAATTTCTGCAAGTATATTTTATTTTTTATAATTAAGTACTTTTCATATGTATATTATGAGCTTTTACTGACACATATTACTCAGATTTATGTACATGCGGTGATTTCCCCCTTTAAACATGACAATCATTGTATATTTGTATGTAAATATGAATGAAGTGAAGCATGTTTTGAGTTTTTGGTTACAACTTACAATTAGATAATGATTGTGATTTAATTGGTCTGCCTTCTGTCTTACTTTTTATCGTTTTGTTTAATAACTTTGTAATATAATTATTTTTGACTTTTTTGTAACAAAAAAAATTATTTTTGACTATATATGTGTCTGAAAATTACACAGGTTGTGATGAAGAACATTACTAGACTCTGCTCAAGCAAGCCAACCGTGACCGTGAACGGTAGATATCCAGGTCCTACAATCTACGCACGAGAAGACGACACGTTGCTCATCAAAGTCGTTAATCACGTCAAATACAACGTTTCCATCCACTGGTAAGCTCCTACTTAATCTTCGACTATCACCAAAGTTCATTATCTAATTGAATGGTGACTGTGGACGACCGAGAACAGGCACGGTGTGAGACAAGTGAGAACAGGATGGGCCGATGGGCCTGCTTACATAACCCAGTGCCCTATCCAGCCAGGTCAAGTCTACACATACAACTACACCTTGACCGGCCAACGCGGTACCCTCTGGTGGCATGCTCACATCCTCTGGCTCAGAGCCACTGTTTACGGCGCAATTGTTATCCTCCCCAAACGTGGTGTTCCCTATCCGTTCCCCAAACCCGACCACGAGAAAGTCATAGTTCTAGGTATTGTTTTGAGCCATGTATAACAAGAATGTTCAGGTCCATCTTATTTTTAACACTCTTGTTACTTTCAACTCACCATACATTTTGAACCTGGCGATGGAATTAAATTTAAGTCGTCGACCTATTAAACTTTTTTTTTTTTTTTTTTTTTGAACAACGGATCGTCGACCTATTAAACTATTTATTAGGAATCACACATTAGAATTATATAAGATAAGACTTAAAAATTTAATATGGATTTAATCTATTCATTACCAAGTGGTTTTGAGTTGAAATTCTATGTAACTTAACATTAATAACATTAGTTGCTATTGGTTCATTACATTGGATATATGATAAATTTGGCATGACTAAAAGTCCATCATAATTGCAGGTGAATGGTGGAAATCGGATACGGAAAACGTCATTAACGAGGCACTTAAGTCTGGATTAGCCCCCAATGTCTCCGACGCTCACATGATCAACGGACGCCCTGGCCTTGCTAAAAATTGTTCATCTGATCAGGGTAAAATCTTTATTTTATTTATATGATCACTGGCATTATAACTTCAAATATACTAATTATTAAAGTCTCTTTATAATGTACATCGGAAGGCTACAAATTGTCAGTCAAGAATGGCAAAACCTATTTGCTACGACTAGTCAATGCTGCACTTAATGAAGAGCTATTTTTCAAAGTCGCTGGACACCTTTTCACGGTGGTTGAAGTCGACGCCGTCTACGTCAAACCGTTCAAGATCGACACCATCGTTATAGCCCCCGGTCAAACCACCAACGTCCTCCTAACCGCCTCAAAATCAACCGGCAAATACCTTGTAACCGCTTCTCCCTTCATGGACTCCCCAATCGCGGTAGACAATGTAACCGCCACCGCGACTGTCCATTACTCCGGAACACTATCCTCCTCACCGACAATCCTCACTCTCCCTCCGCCGCAAAACGCTACGTCCGTCGCCACTAACTTTACAAACTCTCTTCGTAGTCTCAACTCCAAGAAGTACCCTGCCCTAGTCCCGACCACCATCGACCACCACCTCTTCTTCACTGTTGGCCTCGGGCTAAACCCGTGTCCTACCTGTAAGGCTGGAAACGGTAGCCGTGTCGTGGCCAGTATCAACAATGTAACATTCGTTATGCCTAAAATCGCGTTGCTGCCGGCTCATTACTTCAACATTAGTGGAGTTTTTACACCGGATTTTCCAAAGAACCCACCGCACGTTTTCAACTACAGCGGAGGATCTGTCACGAACATGGCCACGGAAACCGGCACAAGGCTTTACAAGCTACCTTACAATGCAACGGTGCAGCTGGTTCTCCAAGATACCGGCATCATAGCGCCGGAGAACCATCCGATTCATCTTCACGGCTATAACTTCTTTGAAGTTGGTCGGGGATTAGGTAACTTCAATCCCAAGAAAGATCCAAACAACTTCAATTTGGTCGATCCGGTTGAGAGGAACACAATCGGAGTACCATCTGGTGGATGGGTCGTCATCAGATTTAGAGCGGATAATCCCGGTACGCTCACAAAATTACTTTAAAAATAAAGTTATATAACATGATAGTAGTCTAGTGGTTAAATTATGTAGATTTAGGTAATATATCAATATCTTCTAGACTCATCTTCTATGTCCTTTGTGAAATTCACATAGCAGTTGCACAAAGTTAAAGTACGTAGTTTGTAACTAGATCATAGGCAATAAGTCAAATACTATTATCTATTATCATTATTATAAAAGTGATGATATTTTGTAACGTGTAGGGGTTTGGTTTATGCATTGTCACTTGGAGGTACACACGACGTGGGGATTAAAGATGGCTTTCTTGGTGGAGAACGGCAAAGGACCCAATCAGTCGATTTTGCCACCGCCTAAGGATTTTCCCAAGTGTTAGGGTCGTTCAACTAAACAAGACCACGTCCAAGACCTGTGAGTACTGGTGAAAAATTCATCGTGGATTTTGTTAAAAGTTTATATGTTTTGAGCAAAGCAAAGGTCCGATTTTTTTCTCAAGCAAAGTTTGAATAAAAGAGGAAAAAAGAGCTATGTATTATAATAATATTTTATCATTATATCAATTACATTTACATTTTATTATTGTCTTCAATACAACTCTTGTATAGCCCATGCGTTTTATTTATTATTTTGGTCCAACAGCTTAACTTTTTAAAACAAAATTTATATGGATGGTGTATGAACCAACTAACAACGTATATTATTGAACTTTCAGTTTTTATTTCGTCCATATATCAAACGGCCCTAAAAACAAAGAAAAAATGTAGCAACAATTATGAAATTTACTGCGTAAGATGTTTTGGGTTCTTCATTTATACGATCTAGAGTAGTAAAAACCAAATGGATAGTCACAAAAAGAAAATCAATAGGGTAAAACATCATTTCAATGAAAGTATTGCATATATACGGGTAATGACAAGAAGATGATTGTAGGCTTTGTAACTAAACCATAAGGAAAGGTATTGAAACACCAAAATATAGCAAAAAAGTCTGAGATCTGTGGTAGAGATAGAAAGTGAATATAATTCTAATGTACATCTACTTGCCTGCGATTCTCAATATATCTAAGACAAAATAAATTATTTGGGTGAAAAGTGTCCTCATTCGGAAATAAGAGATTCTTTCCCTTTGGGGAAACTCTACAATATTAATACTCATAACAAAAACCAGCCATTGTCTGGCACTACTCCAAGTTTTTAAAATAAACAACGTAATACAATATCTTTACTGAATGTTTTTTTTTGACAAATTGATATTTAGAAAATAATAATCGTTTATTGGGTGTGAGTGGTGGACAAACAACTCTGACATTTTACCTAAACAATTCTGATGTTTAAAAAACTTAAGATGTGGAGGGCATCAAATTATTATTTAATTTGATGAATTTTGATTTAAAACCTCTGGCGCTTCTTATTTAATTCGAAATATAGTGAAGGGCTCTTTGATCTTTTTTTGCTACAAAATGTTGTCCGATAAATTAGTTTTGCAGGGAATGGTGGAATGGTAAAACAGACAAAAACATTTCATGAATCTGAATCTAAATTCTCCATATTTTTAAAAGTTTGAAGACTAAGTTTGAGCAGGGAGTTGTGGGAGTTTTTCCCTTTCTATTAATCTGTTTATATATACATACTAAACTATCAGTAAATATATTTTATTGACCTAAATATGGTTCTATATAGGAAAAAATGATATTGAATTTGCATGGAAACTTTTTTTATCTAGAAGTTCAAAACTTTAAATTCATAACTCGAAATGATTATTTGAAAATTTTAATTTAAAATAATAGTATCTTGTTTAGAATTTAGGTTTTGTTTAGTTTTAAAATATTTTCCGGAGCCATGTTTGGTAAAGGACTTTTAAAACATTAGTTTAGGACATCATTTTTTTTCAAAATTTATAAGGTATATTTATTAATCATTTATTTTGTATGTTCTATTAATAATTTTTTAATCGAAATCACTACTAATATCTTTCGATATTCTTTTTTATCTTTGTGAAACAAATAAAAATACCAAAACTATAATCTTCATGGAACAGAAGTAATATTATGTATCCTAAAATTATAAAATGATATTTGTGACTGAAATATGTCACTAATATTATTTATATTAAAAATTTGGCGAGTTATAGTTTTTTTACAAGTTAACATAAATAATAAGTACTACTGAGGAGTAGACTATTTATGAAACTTATTTTACAGAAAATATGCTTGTATTATTTCACTGCAAAACAATTTATTACAAGTTAGAAATATTTATTTAATTTGGTATATGGCATACAAAACCGTAGTCAAGACTCTGGTGTTTTCCCTATCAAATACTTATATTATGTATATATTTTTTGCAGCAATTTTAATAAGTGAGACATATTTTTTTTTTGTTCAAACCATAATTTCATTAATTAAAAGGAGTTTAAAGCCCACAAGTGAGACATATATTTTCAATAAAATAGTCATAGTTCAGACATTTGTCCACCCTTTTAATTTATGATATTGATTTTTCTGAGGGAATCCACTTGTCTTCAAGAGAGTTCGCTTCATTACTTACCGCACGTTCTGAAAAAGTGTATATTTTGGGAATGAGCTAATTTGCTTAAAACCAAAGGAAGATGGTGAAATTAGGGATTTGCCAATAATAGTAAAAGTTTACTGCGCGTGAGGTCAATCGCTATGGTGAAAGACACAACTATCCTTTATATTCGACGAAGCCACTTCCAGAACCTAGATGATGTACACATATAAGCTGACAACAAGATTTATGTAGATTTGGAAAGATAATAAAAAGATTTGGGTTAGATTTGCTAAACTTATCTTTGTAAACGAAAAGGTACAGTGCCGTGGATTGTTCAACCCAAAACCACATCTTCTTTCATTGCCGCTGTCATTTTTTCTTCAACTTCTTTCTCTGTTCTTTTTTTTATTGAATCTAAACAAAAATAAAGTAGATCATGAATTCTAAATAATTCATGAGTTCATCTGGTTCTTTCTCCATGAGTTCATGAGGTGGGGGCTCCGGTGAAGGGGGAACCTCACCTACTGTCAATAAGTTGAGAGGATGACCCACTGGTTCTAGCAAAAGGCAAAAGCTTCAAGCTTTGGGTAAATTTATATACATCTCTTTAATTGAAATCTTCTTCTTCCTCACGTGATGGAACTGGGAAGTTATGGTGGGTTGGATCTTCTATGTCAACTGATATCTATTAGAATATGGTAAACAATGACCTAGAGAATCTCCTTCTCAAATTACTTATATGCTCCTCAACGTGTGTCAATGGCGTAATTTGATCTTAGAACTAATATTTCCCCCTTTGTGTGTGGGTGTGTATGAGTTTGTTGTTGCAGGGTCAACATGAGCCGGATTCATACCTCATATTCTTACCGAGATAGGGCTATAAATCAAACCTTGGAATGTGAAACGATGGTGGGGGAAATTAACCACAAAGCCAAGGAGGTAATCTTTTTTGTTAGTGTGAAATAATTAGTTAGAAGTGTAAATATAATAGTAGCCAGATAACAATTTTTTTAAACCAAGTACAATATATATTAGCTGAACAATAGTTTTGACAATTTACCTATGTATATTTATTGGTGACTGGGGTTGCATTACATACATGGTGAAGGATAATTATTGGTGTATATGTTTGCATCTACAAAGAATAGAATGATTTCTCTTACTTTTGTACTATGTAATATATGTTCTTTCGCATAGTAGTATAGCCTTTTAGTTTGTTCAAAACTTAAGAAGTATGGTGACACTATAAGATATTCATAAAACCTAATTGTATTAATTTTCTTTTGATCTCAGGAGGTTGGTAGATTGGTACGTCAAAGGCGGTGCGATTGGTATCTATTATCTAAGTGATACTATTGGACAGTTAATAAAAAAATATCCATGAAAATATAAATTTAGAAGGAAAAATTTTGTTATGCGTTATTTACCTAAAAAAACTTACATATTGTAAGTTATGTTCATTGCATTTCTTTTTCTTATTCTCTGTAGGGATTGGACTTCTAACTATCCAAACTTGAGCTGTCTACCAATGCCAATCCACCAATGTTTTCGGATCGTGGAAGACCATTATTGTAAAATTTAACTTGGGTTTAGTTTGTTTTTGGGAGGCTAAAACTTTTTGTAACCGTTGATGGTGGGTGGACATCAGTTACTGTTGTTTTCTTGGGTTTGGGAAGATGGTTATTAGAGATTTTAGTGTGGTCTGAGATTGTTCTGCATGGTTAAACTTTCTTGTAACCGTGTACGTAACATATTAACTTAATATGTACAAGTTTAGTTGTATATATGTATTTCATGTGACAATACAACCGGTCAGACTAAGTGATTTTCACACAATACAAGAACTCAAGAAGATTGAAAAAAATATGTGCACAAATATGGAGAAGACATGTAAGTGATCAAATTATTAGATGTCAAATTTTCCTCTTGGATAGTTACAACATTTTTTGACTATCCATGAACATTTCATTAACCCTAAAACCTAGTAGATGGAGAAGAAATATAAGTCAATTATTAGATGTCCAACTTTCCTCTTGGATAGCTACAACATTTTGGATGGCTAACACAATTAATGAACATATCAACAATAAGATTAGCTATAAATTATCATACCCTTACATTCTATAGTGTTGACCATAAATCGAAACCATAAACCTCCTACAGTCTATGATATAAGATTGCTTGTTAATTTTGTAGTTGTATGTGTAACTTGTTTGATAGCTTGTTAGTGGTAATGAGAAACCTAACTTTCAATTATCCAGAATTCAATGTTATGGTACACGAAATGTTCTGACTATCAATTAAATAAAGTTTACGGTTAACAATTTTACGAGCTGGTAATAATTAATTTAATTATTGAAACAGATATGTTGCAGGTTCCTCGGCTTGGCTTGACTTTAGCGAGAGATCCTCAAGGAAAGGTCCTCTATGGTTTCTTTGATTCCATTGTTGGCATTACCACAGTTATTGGTATCAAGCTTGGGAACAATCTGCAATACACCAATTAAATTCACATGCGTTTAGTAAAAAGTAGATTGTAGAAAAACATGAATTTCGCTTAGGTTTGGTGCAAAAACATTAGGCCAAAAAGTTGTGCAGTTGTGTAAGCATGTGGACAAGCTCATCACTTGAAGGCTAGTTTACCAGAAAGGCAGATAATGGTGATTTGTAACACCATTAACATCTCATCTTCCTCCACTTCCTCTCCAAGAATACTTTTATCTAATGCTTTTGACAGCTTCTCGGAAATTTTGACCAATTTACCAAAGGGGGAAACACATAAATTATCGACGTCAAGAGCGTTAAAGTATTTGTCTAATACGACAAGGTTTCTGGTACGGTGTTGCCCTAACACCCACTGTTTCTTCTCCATGGAAAAATCTTCTCCGGTAGCGGACGGTGGTGCTACCTCGTCAATTCCTTCCATTTTCAGAGGATAGACAATTGTAATCCATGTTTCTAATCAGAAGAAATTGAGTGCCAAAATTATTAGTAAAGATGAAATGGTCGGGGTTTAACTAGAAGTATAGAGATGAAAGAGGAAGAAGATAGGAAAAAATTTTGAATTTCAAAGTTTTTTTAAGAAAACAATGAAATTTGTAAAGATCTTATGAGATCTTTTTACTCGATTTTGTCTACATGTAGCCGTAGGTTTTGACACTATCCAACATAGGGATAGAATAGTCCATAAATTACACAATCAAAAGGCAAACAGTGAAATTTGGCAAATCGCTAAATACTCGTAAGTTCTTTGGTGTGTGTCCTAATTTCTCTTTGGGAAATCCATTTAAATTCCGATTTCTGACAGTTTGGCGGTGTATGAAATGGTGGCAAGTCCATGTTTATCAAAATTAATTGCAATAATGCATGATATCACAATTAGACTTTATTAAAATTGCAATAATGCATGATATCACTTACATATTTTTATCATGAGTTTTCATGTTTCCAATGTGAGATTGTTGTGAAATTAGTTATATCTTTATTTAGCACTAGGGGGTGTCCGCGCTACGCGCGGAATTATTGATAATTATTTTATTTGAAAAATGTTTTTATTTTATTTTTATGGGTGCCATTTTGCCATTTTAATGTCATTTTTATTAAAGGTGGTATCGTACACTATCAATAAATGCTACAATTACGAATTCACTAAATTGGTCGTTTTGTAAAGTTGATATTATTAGATTTAAATCATATTTAAATAATATTAATTTTTTTAAATAAGTCAAATGTAAATATAATGCAAACCGAAGAATGGATGGTTAATAATATAATATGAAATATCAATATGGTTTTTTAGTATTTGTTTCGTCCAAAACCTAGCAATTATTAGTTACAATTTCACAATACCTATGTTTTGTATTTTATGTAAATAAGTTTACTAAATAAATTCACTCTAGAATAAAATAAATATATAATTTGTAAATAAAATAGTAAAATTATAAAATAATAAAAATTTATGTTATCATTAGTTGTGAATAAATTAAATATTTAAAATATATTTCTATTATTTTATTTATTTCTTTATTCATCTTGAATTTTAGTGTACAATAATATAGATTATCAAACTTCATATAATAATAGTTAGTGCAAAAAATATTAGATAGTCCACAATTATTTTATTTTATTGTTATTAAGAGTATGACTTTTTGGATAATGTAATTTTGTGGTCGTTTTTATTTGTTAAGAATATTATTTAGTGTTTTTAATGTAAAAGCATATTGAATTTCAATAACTTTGCATTTAGGCATTTGTCGATTTTAAGATTAATGGTTTCAACGTCAAAATTGCATTTTATTTTTTTCATATTTGAACCTTATAACTTTTAAGATGTGTTTTTCCTCTCCCCATATTTTGACTTTGAGCCGTCACCATCTCTGTTTTTCGTTTGCCTTTCTAGTGTGCGGTGCTTCTCACCATCACCGGAAAAATACTCACCTCCTGCTCTTGTTCTCCCTCGCCTTCTTCGTCTGTGAGATTATACGGAATTTGTTGTAAATCGACTTTATGAGTTCCCAGTTGTGTGGTTGTTTCTCACAACGTTGTAGGCTTTTCCAGTTAATATTGGTTGCTCCTCTTCTTCCTTATATTTCAGCTGATGTTAGGAACTGCATCTCCTTGGGTTTGGTCAGATTTTAGTCGTGTTTGATGTTGTCTTCCTCGTCGTTGGCTTACCGTCAATAGTCCTTGCTCGTCTTGGTTTTCAAGATCTAGTTTTTGGGGATCTGACTTCTATGCTCTCTTTCATAGCTCAAGCACAACTCCACAGTTTGCTGATTTTGTTTTGTCTCCCTTTCCCTCTCTGTTTTCTCATCTCGTTGCAGCTTTCATTGCTGCTCTCATCTTTTGTAGCTCTCCCTTTCACCATGCTTACCATTCCAGGTTTGGATAATGTTTTCGTTCGTGTGTATGCTATGTGGGCTTTGAAGGTTATTTCTGGTCTCAAGCTTATTCTCTGATTTCGCGGTGGTTGGTTTCTATTATCCATTCTTCATGTTGTTTCTTCTTCCCATGTTTCATTTGGTATAGGTGTGCGGAGTTAGTTTCTTGGAGCTTTGGTCCCTTCTATCCAGAGCTTTGTGTTTCTTCACTTGCATGAGCGCCTTGGCTGTCTTGTTTAGTTTGTGAGGTGTTTTTTTTACCTTTTTTGCTAGTGGTTGTGCTTCTAGTACTTTAGGCATGTATCTTTCTGCTTCTTGGTGACTTTGGCCTTCCGATTATTATTCTTCCTCTGATCCGCTTTCTTGGTTCTTTGCGTTGGTGCTTGATCGCACTTATTTTTGTTCGGGGGATTGCTTTGTTTTAGATTTTATCTTTCTATCCTTTTTTTGTACACTTTATGGTACAATGAGGTAAGTTAGTCTTCGTTCTTGATCTTCTTTCAGCTCTTGACCTCTATTGAATTAGTGTTACTAAGCTATTTTGTTTTCCCAGTGATAATGGAGGTTTTAGGTTTAAATTTTGTGGTGTGCTCTAGTTTCTTATTTTTAGTTTGGTTATTTTATAACTTTAATAGTAAAATAAATATATAATTTATAAAAGAAATAATAGAAAATAGTAAAAATAATAAAATGATGAAAGTTTACGTTATTTTTAGTTGTGAATAAATTAAATATTTAAAATATATTTATATTATTTTACTTATTTTTTGAAATTTTAGTGACCAATAAAATAGATTCTCAAACAATAATGATACTTAATGTGAGAAAGATTAGATAATGCACAATTTGAAAGTGATGGGACAAATTGTAATAATCTAAAAGAAAAAGGATTTAAAATACAAAAAGAAAAAACAAGTGGACACATGTCAACAAAAACCTCTTCCACATGTCAACAAACTCCTCTTCCACATGTTATAAGAAGAGAACAAAGTCTAGTTTATATATATAGATAGATAGATACATGACTGTAGAAATCGCTCTCTATTGTAAGTTCTTGATAAATTTATGTTGAATACATGTTTTCTTAAATATTTTAATTTGTTGAGCATGTGGTTGTATTGTAAAATATATCTTCATATATTAATATCACAGTTATTTACAAATTTAATTTAAATGAATTATTTATTATGAAAAATGACAAACCAATGATTTATACGAAATAAAACATACAAACAAATAAAAAGGAAAAGGAAACATTTTTATTTAAAATAATTACTTGGACGTGAATAATATTTTAATCAAACACTAGATCTCGACCCGCGCAACCGCGCGGATTTTGTTGCGCGGGTTTTTGTTTTCATTTGATTTTATATAAACATTTTGTTTTCAATTCTAAATTGGTATATATTATAATATATATGTATCTATCAATTTTTAAAACATAATAAGTTTACGTTATATTTTTTTCATTGAATAGATTATTTCAAACTTTCACATGTATTTGTATCTTCTTCTATATATTTATTTTCGGATTATTATTTCATTATTAAAATAGTAAATATATATATAAGGATTAGTAAAATATTGTTTTATTGTCATATTCAAAGGAAATTCAATTATTGATAGCCCAATAAAAATTTCTGATAGACCCAAAATTTAAATGATAATATTAAAGATTAAATGTAACATGACTTTCTAGGAATAAAGTCCATTAAATCCAACATTAAATCCATTTTTAAAAAATTACACATGAATCAAAGTTGTAACTTCGGTTTTAATATATAAGATTGTATGAACCATGCGTAGGCAAATAAGCTAGTTGGCGACCAGTAATTAGATCCAGCTTAAATAAAATATTTTATGTGTTCAAAACAAAAATATATATATTTTCTTCAAACAATCGAATAATGTAGATTTTTTAAGTTTGTCCATTATTTAATACACAACTAGGTCTAAGATATGGATATGGTCATCCAAAGTTTAAATGCACATGGATTTTAGTCGATATTCCTCTGTTTAACACATGAAGTAAGGCAATAGAAGTAGTGCTGGGTTCGCGGGTCAACCCGCCCCGACCCGCCCCGACCCGCCGCGGGTCGAATCATTTTTTCGATTCAAAAACTCGACCCGCATAACCCGCAAACAAAAACTTTTATATCCGCACCGCCCCGCCAAAACCCGCGGGTAACTCGTCAAACCCGCGGGTAATATTAATTATATTAAAAATAGTTATTTTATTCAAAATTTTTTTTTTTTTTAATTTGCGGGTTGGCGGGTACCCGCGATTCAAATTCGGCTGACCCGCACCCGCCCCGCTCAAAAAAATCTCGACCCACACCCGCGATTTAAAAATTTCAAATGGTTCGACCCGCACCCGCCCCGCGACGGGTCAAACGGGGCGGAGCCCGCGGGCAATGATTAAAATTTCCAGCTCTAAATAGAAGAATATATAGAAGAAACTCTCAAAAAAAAATTATCATTTCAAAAAACTCCCAAATCTTGTAAGGCCATCTCGAGATTTAAAGTTCAATTAATTCCAAAAACGTAAAGAAATATTATTAGTATCATTATTGTTGTTTTTACTTTTGTATTTTGAAACAAAAATCATCATCTCATCAAATAACTTCTAGATGAATATAATCCAATTAGCCTAAAACAAATCTGATTGACAATTAAAGTGTTCTGAAGGAGTTGCAAAAACATTTATTGAACTTTTAGTAATGATAGAGTTTGACTTATAACAACACTCTTGTTTTCATCCTATAAGATAGTTTGGTTAACAGATATAAATTTTATTTAAAATATTTAACTGAGAGAAACTAAGGTGATATTATTAGACTATAATCATTATTCCTAAACACGTATTTTATACTTAGTATAATTAAATTCGATTTACTATGAATTTGATTGTTGTTTTTGTTTACATGGTTTACTACAAACTGTAGTATCATATCTACAATCAGTCAATCACCAACACAAAACGCAGTGGATAATATTCAAGGTGAAACAACTGCGGAAAAATTACAGTTTAGTTTTAATAATAACAAATACATATAAATAAAATAAAATTGTTATTATTAATTGTCTCATAATTCGAAGTTATGAGCTAGAATTAAAGTCTTAAGGCATAAATAAAATAAAATAATTTATCCGTAAAATACAAAAAAATAAATATTTTCCGAAGAGGTTTTTATCATATAAATCTTTAAAATATGATTAGTATATTCTAAATTTATATAAAGTCTTGAGGCATAAATAAAATAAAATTATTCATCAGCTTTAAAATGATCTATCTTTTAGATATTTTTTTTGAAAGATACATTTCTATTTTAATATATTTTTATTAGATAACAAAGGTAAATTGTAAATCTCAAAAAATTTAATAATATATTATTAAATTTTATTGGTTAAATTTTTTGAAAATTTTAATTATAAAATAATATATTTTTAATCATATTTTTAATATATTTATTAACATGTATGAATACTGTAAATATGGATCATTTCCAAATGGATGAAACAAAGGATAATAATACGTTTTTTTTCTAGAAGTTCTTTTTTGTTAGTTACATGAACGAATAGTTATAAACTTTTAAAATATCAGTGTATACCGTACAATGGAGAGTAGCTTTCCACAATCTTCTATGCTGGCAAATTTTCTTATGTTCTTTATGTTGGGACTTACTTAAGTAGCTGATGGTCTGGACAATGCGATTATTCACTATTTGAATAGGATTCGTTAACGATTATACATATTTTAAGCTATCTTAAACAAAGTAGAACCCAAACCAGAGTAAAATGAAATCATATGTAACATCAAACCTAATGAAATTAGCTAGGGTTGATTGGTAGAGGCTGTAGCTTTAGATTTTTTGCTTTAAAATTTAAGCCGTAGATTTTGTGGCTTTAACTTTAAATTTTATTGCTGTAGGTTTATTTCAAAGTTTTAAAAACACTAAACCTAAAGCTGTAGAAAAATTGATTTCTAGAGCCATTATATTTCTTTTTAAAGATTTTGGACTCTAACTTTAGTTTTTATTAATAAAACTTAATTGCTTTGATTTTATTGCTTTAGAGAGAATTATACTTATGTAGAGCACTCACAGCCAACACCCATCAGCTCGTTGCAAAGTTTTTGTAAGGGAACTCTAATTCAAAATGGAAATAAAAAATCTTAAAAAGGCTAATTTGATTTTTTTTAGAATAATCTTCTAGTAAATTAGGATACATCCTTAATTATTTCATAGACCTTAATTGATTTACCATTATATTTGGACTTTTAGATGTTAGAATACTGTCATGACTAATTGAAGTTCGATCTCTAGCTAAACTTCATTTTACGAGCTTGTTATCTTAAGACACGCAATTATGACATTAACACATTTACTATTCTATTTGATAACTTCCTTGGTGTTACTAAATTGGTTGTGGTTAGACCAAGAAACTAAGCAAGGTATCATCATTGTTTGTAAAATATCTTCACTGATAGTTTTCCAAGATTAGTTTAGCAAATAGTAGGGCCTTAAAAGAATTATTGCCATTTCTCATGCAATTACTTTTTTTTTTTTTGGGGTCAAATCATGCAATTACTTTCTAAACCAAAATATTTCATACTGAAACTAACGGTAATCTTCCAAATACATAATCACCACATAAATTTTGTAATGGCTACAAAAAGCATCCAGAAATTGATTTTTCGATCTTGACTAACAAAGTAATGACCACTGCGTTGTTATTTAGTTTATTAGCAATATTAGATTACTGATTCAGATTTGTACATATCTTCGTAGATAAGCATAGTTTGTGGCAGAATATGCTGTTTCCCCATTTCCTAGCATGCTAATTTTTTATAAAATATATACACTTAATTAAACACATTCTCCAATTTTCTTTGTTATCGAAATTGTGGTCCAAAAGTATGCTAAGCTTTTTAAAGTCACCAAATAATTATTTACCCACAAAATAAAATAAAAAAGCATCTCGATATAAATACAAACAAAACAACTCATGTGCTCAAAAGGTTAAATGTCAACATGATAGTCGAAATTACGGAAGTACCCTAAGAACCGACCTTGCTAGCCAATGAGGGTTGCTCCTGTGATTGGCTCGACCAAAACGTCTTTGGGCAATAATTAGGCAACATTGGAGCCGCAAATACCCTCTCCCATTAGTTAAGTACTTAAGTCAAAAAAAAAAAAGTACTTAAGTCATGGAGTATTATTATTATTTTCATCCGCAAAACAACAACAGAAAAAGATTAAATCAACGGTCCTTGAAAAGCATACAAATAAATAAAGTTCATTGAATACAAATGAGACTACAACACGTGTGAAACCTATTCAAAGACGACACATGTCTTTTACTTATTTTTATGGGAAAGCCTATCACAAACTATACAAGTACGAGTGTTTATTGGTTGATTGAATCAAAAAGGTCCTCTGAAAATACATATTAAAAGAATGTTTGATATGTTAACTAATCTTACTTTGAAATAAAACCTTTTTAATTTCAATCTAATTATACTATGGCTTATTGTACTATGTTGATGTGGAATACTTACCTAATAAAATTAAAGAAATGTTACTATCTTATAGAAATATGTTACACTAAGCATGTGTTGATTCCGTTTCTATTTGGGCTGACTTGATATATGTTTTATTGCACTCTTATAATTCTTATATGAAATATACAATTATGAAAATTATCATTCGTTACACGCATGTTTAGATATATACCATTAAATTTATCCTATTACATTGGAGTTTAGTTAAAATAATTTTGAAATATAGTAACAAAGTTGTCATATCACTGAAAATTACTAATTATAATATTTTTCAATGTGTGTAAATTTTATTTATTTATCTCAAGAACGTTTAGTAGTAGTATTTTCGAAGGGAAGCCTAATTAGTAGCTAGCTTAACGTGATCAAGAAATACAAAAATAAAAAGTTAAAAAAAACTCGTAGATCTTGACACTAATATATACTCATAGACAGACAATCACAGCTCAACAGCTTTTTAACTCACCTCTCACTCTCAGATCATTCCTGTTTCATATACATCTTTATCTCTCTCTTTCTCTCTCTCTCTTCCCTTTTCAACTTGAGAGATTGGGAGAAAGAAGAAGGTTGGGTTTTGTTCACTTTATCAGCTTCAAGTTTCTGAACCCACCTGAGTTTCTCTCCATTGCTCTCATGTGAGATTTGTTCTAACCTCATCACTTTTCTTTTGTCAGTTTATAAATTCAAGATCCTTTGCTTTTCCTTCCTTCATGGGCCTCCTCTGTTTTGTAACTTTTGTTCCTCCGAATGTCCTTTTAATCTTTCTGTGGATTCGGATCTAGCAATAAGAAAGCTGGTTTGGTAAAAGGGTTTGATCGTTCAGACAACAAAGCTCAAACATATGGAATCTTTTTCTTCTTCTTGTCCTTAAGATTCTCATACCTTTGATGCTTATCATCTCTCTTGATGCCATTTTGATAGATTAAAGTCCCAATCTTTCTCTCTCTCTTTGAGTTATTAAAGAGAGGCTCAGAGGCACAAGATCGAAAGACTAGAAGATGAACAGAGGAACCGAAGTCATGTCACCAGCAACATACTTAGAGACATCATCAAACTGGTTGTTCCAAGAGAACAGAGAAACCAAATGGACAGCTGAAGAAAACAAGAAGTTCGAAAACGCTTTAGCCTTTTACGACAAAGACACTCCCGACAGATGGTTCAAAATCGCAGCAATGCTCCCCGGCAAAACAGTCGGAGATGTGATCAAACAGTACAGAGAGCTTGAGGAAGACGTCAGCGACATCGAAGCTGGTCTTATCCCGATCCCTGGCTACGCCTCTGATTCATTCACGCTCGATTGGGGAGGATACGATGCTGGAAACAATGGGTTTAACATGAACGGATATTACTTCGCCGCCGTGGGAGGAAAGAGAGGATCCGCCGCGAGAGCAGCGGAGCATGAAAGGAAGAAAGGTGTTCCATGGACAGAAGAAGAACACAGGTAACAAACCTACTTTCCTTTTCTATACGTCAATGCTTTCTTCTCTAGATTTGGACACTTTCTTTAGAAAAAAATAATATACGTACGTCTTAATCTTGAAAACATATTTATGTATACGTATACGTATATCTGATCGAATAAATACATATATTCCATAGTTAATCAAGACAATACAGTCACCCACCAAATCAAATTGCATTTTCAATGCTTCTCTATGTTAGGTACGTATGGGTTACAACTTACAACATCTCCAATGTATTAATCTTTTCTTTTTCAAAATACAGTTTAATATTCTAATAATACTCTATTTTAAAGTGAAAACGAAGTAATAAGTAAAACCGGAGAAAGTTGTATTTCAAATAGAACAAAGAAATGGGATGCTGTCAAAGATGCTCTTAAACACACATCCACTATAACGTAGTAGATGCATGTATTTCTTTATAAAATCAAAATTATTCTTCTTTTTTAAAGAGAATATATTTTGTTTTTTTCTCTGATGTAGCGAGTTTATAAAACCCCATCGGTCGTTTGCTTCTTTCTTGTATGCATTTGATTGGGTCTTGGTGCGGTTAACTATTTGACATGCACGCTGCTCATTAGGCATGGAGATAATAGCACATGAAACTTTGGTATAAAACAAGGCAAATGATTTTTTATTATTTCTTTGACCAGGACATAATATAATTAGTTAGTATTAGTCTTGTCGCCATTTCAAATTATTTATGGTAGAATGTACTTTTGACAGAATAACAAAATTTATTTCTTGTATGACATTGATGATTGGTATCTAATTAGTTTGATTTCCGTACGGTTTGATGAATGTGCAGACAGTTTCTGATGGGTCTGAAAAAATATGGAAAAGGCGACTGGAGAAACATAGCTCGCAACTTCGTGACCACACGGACGCCTACGCAAGTCGCGAGTCACGCTCAAAAGTATTTCATAAGGCAAGTCAACGGCGGTAAAGACAAACGCCGATCAAGCATCCATGATATCACCACCGTCAACATCCCTGATTCTCTTGATGCCGCAGCGGCTGATACCGCAACCACAAACGCTCCATGCTCACCACCGTCACTAGGAGGAAGCCAGCGGGAGGGGTCGGGTCAGTCGGAAGGTCAAACTGTATACGACGAAACAGCGGGTACGTTTTACAATCAAAACGCGTTTCAAGAAACGCTACTTGGAATGTCGTCAACGCCGTACATTACAAAACTGCAGGAACAGAGTTTCCTAAACGCATCGCAGTTCGAATCGTATAATGCATATCTCCAAATGTAGCACAAGATGAAGATCTGGAGTTACGAGTTGTTAATTATTTAATAAAATGTTCCTCTTTTGTTTTTATTTATTCGCGTGCATATACAAAAAGAGAAAATAGCTGCTACTTTTTAAGAGATATTTATTTGTTTTATCCTGTGTTTTTGTGGTTGATTTTAATGAGTTTTCAGCAAATTAATTATTTTAATTGCCGAGTATTTAAGTTTGTTGTTATGTTTGTGTGATTTGAAACTCTCAAATTAGTTGTTATACTTTATGTTGAGTCATGTAGGCTTTTATTACAATTTTTTTTCCTTATTGATGAATTTTCAATTACCAAATACTACTAATTATTACTGTTGCTCTTTGTTAGATATTTTGCAACATTCCCGTTTTCTCTTTATAATCTAATTTGTACAATTTAAATGTAAAAATAAATAAATCAGCCGATGCCAAAAAGTCTTAAATGAGGTGTCCTAGTTTAAAGTGAATTATATATTTATGAATACGAAGGTAAAAAAATATTATGTAAATTGAGGTTTTCCATTCTGTAATCTAAGATATATCACAACTTGTTGCGGTGACAAATCTGTAATCGAAACATAGCTCTCTATTAGTTTATAATTACTCTACTTTCCCAAATATTTTATTCAATATGACTTTCTGAAGTTCGAATGTGACAGTATAATGAGAATCTATGGCGAGCCTAAAGAAAGACCATAAACAAAAAGCCATAATGATTGATATGTTTTTGTTCCATGCCATTATACCAAGTTGCCAATTTTTTAGTAGCTTTTATCTTCAGGCTTCATGTGAATAATCATAAACTTCCTGACTTATAAGTAAATTGGTAGTAGAATGGATTAATTCATGTCTTCAGAATCTGATTTTAGATTTATAACACATGTATTTTGATAGAAAAAATAATTTTGCTATTGATAAAGAAGAATACTTTTGCGATAATTTATATTTAGATCAATCATATATGTTTTTTTCGAACGAGATCAATCATATATGTTTCGAACTGAAATCTGATACTATGTCAAAACTATTAGACTTTTAACTCAAATTAACTTTGACAAAAAAAAAAACTCAAATTAACTAATAATAAGTGAACTGATTTATATTTTATAGATTATTGTATGTCCCTATGTGAAAATTATAGCAACAAAAGTAACAATACTGTGCATATTCCAAGACGAATATATCGATATTAAAAACCTAATGCATAACAAATAAAAGTATAGATGCCTTTAAATCCTTTTTAATATTATCATTTTTTTTTAAAAAGTTGGTGAATTTGTTCTTTAAATTGATGTTTGGTGTATTTCCATTTTGATGCAATTGTGAGAGTAAACATAAGTATCTCCACATGATTGCAAATTTGACTTTGAAGGTTGACGGTTGATTCCTAAGAGCATTTCCGACAATGACACTAAATTTGGTGTTGAAATTACACTAAATTTGGTGTTGAAATTACATTAAATTTGGTGTTTTGGTATCAATTTTTTTTGTCATCTCCAACAATGACACCAAATTTTACACCAAACTAATATTAGATATTATTTGATATTTGAATTTTAAATTTTTAAATTTTTTATTATTTGTAACCGATAAATAACTATTTTATCACATCAAAATTATTATTTATATTTTATTATTTGTAAGTGATAAATGATAATAGTCATATAATAATTTATTTTGAAAAAAAATTAATTTTATAACTATGTGAAAATAAATATAAAATACAAATAATACAATGTAGTTATGCTTAAAATTTGATAGTAATTACATTATATTATTAAATAAAACTTATTAAAATATGATTTTAAAGATTTTGTATGATGGTATCAATTTTGGTGTCTTGTTGGAGATGAAATTATACCAAATTTGATGTTTTTGTGTTTTGTTGGAGATGACCTAATAATTCTCGTAAATCTCACTTCCACAATATTAGATTTGTTTTTCTTTTCCACATGTTAAGTCATAACGCACTTTGTTTTGTTCTTAAAAATCACCAGAGGTTTTATGGGTTAACTTTAATGTTAAATCTTAAATTTTATATGTGAACCAAGAAGATTAGTTTAGTTGCCTATACTGTATTTCTTTGTATCAAGAAGATAGAAAAAAATAGAGAAATTACTTGTCAACTATTCATATATCATGTCGTTTAGACAACATTGAGCAACATATACCATGCCGTTTGCTTTTCTCAAAGCCACACAACATAATCACCTCATCTATAGCTCATGGGGATTATCATATAGACAAATTAAATCTTGGATACACATGTACATCAAAATGAATTACTTATCGGTCATTTTTCACTCGGGTATGATTTTTGTCTTCTGGATCACTTAATGGGCCTTCAAGCCCAGAGTAACCCAATCTTAGAATCCTAGCTCTTTATCTCTATATTAATTGTCAAAATTTCCAAAAAAATAAGCAACTATGGTTCGAGTGGTCCAAGTGGATAAATTCAACCCCCCCC
>NC_027751.1:50066401-50067715 GCF_000695525.1 Brassica oleracea var. oleracea
CCCCACCACAGATAGGACGAATAAGATCGGCCCCCCACCCAATTCAATCTACGATTGCTCCATAAGATCGGAAGGTAATAATGGAAAGTCCAGATCGCAAACTAATTGGAACCAATTGAGTTGAAACTTACAAATAAAAAAGTAATTTGGGTAAATAAATATTCGCAGAAGGGAGAGGTTGTCACCGAGACCAATGATTGTTCAAATATTTAAGACGCTGCCTAAGTAGATACCCTTGTGACGAATATTAATGGCCGAGTCATAATCAGACGACAATAGTAGACCCAACACTGGACATTGTCTTTGATTATCTTTTCATTATTCTATTTATAGATGTACCAACTCAATCGTATAATATGCTGCTAGTATCTAATATAAGAAATTTTTACCTTCAGAGACACATTTTGTCTTATTAATTTCACTCAAAGTCACATTGTGATACATCACACTTTCTCTATGCTATGTTTACTAATATAACCCTCAACAAGAGACAATCTAGTTAACCATCCAACTAGACCAATCTAGTTAACCAAAACAAAACCGATTCCTTATCTTTTACTTTTTACAAACCATCTGTTTACCTTATCTTTTCACATTTTCATGGTTCTTGTAAATCAATGTCAATCTCGACGAACCCTAATCTTTTTCTCCCGATGAACCCGTTGAACCCGATGAACCCTAATCTTGTCTTTTTTACTTTCTGATTCTCTTCTCCGAAATCGCTTATCTGTTTAACCAAATCCTACGGCTCGCTTTTCGTTTCTCGTCCCAGAAGTTCTTGAACTTTGCGGTCCAAATCAAACCTCACCAGACCTTTGGCTCTTTGATTTTCTTGTTCGTCGCACCGATTTCGCTTATCTGTTTCACCGACAAACCTCACCAGTTCTTGATACTCGCTTCCCGGTTCACCGACAAACTCCAAATGGAAGGTTAGATCCCGCTTCTCACTTTTTTTTTCCTAACCACTAGAGTCTCATCCACAACACACCCGACCACCACAACAATCACACTAACCACGAGAGTCCCATCCACAAAACACATGAGGACCCCAATCCGAGCACTAACAATGGGAGTTTCATCACCGTTCTAGATATTGACTACACTTTGGTCGATCACCGTTCCACTACCGAGAACCCGTTGCAGCTTATGTGTTCTTGTAAACAGTAGCTATTATGTATCTATTTCATTAATGTTGTTGATGTCGTTGTCGCGGATATGTGAGGTCTAGATGTGACTGCTGTGGACAGAGGATGTGTGGATGTGATCGGTGTGGACGGCAATTGTGTGGATGTGGTGGCTGTGGACATGAGAGAG
>NC_027751.1:50068086-50080691 GCF_000695525.1 Brassica oleracea var. oleracea
CAAGTGCGCAATGGTCAGATAAAAGGTGGTCAGATGAGATATGGATAACAATGAAGATCCCACCTCTGTCTTTCATGTTCTGGGTATTTACGAGATTTGTATAAGATGATAGTTTCTGCATTTTGTAAGCGTTTGTATTTCTTTTCGTATTATACAATTAGATTTTGTTCAGATACATTTTTGTTAGAAAACAAAAGAAAAATCTATCGTTAGATCTTGTGCATGTAAATAGATCCAACGCCCCAAAAAATTCACTTTTACCCATATATCTACTTTTTCGTTTTAACTTTTATCATTTATTGCAACTAAAAACAAACTTAGTTTTATTTTGCTCAACTTACGTTTGCTTTCTTAAAATAAACACATTCCTCCTTACACAAAAAGTAGGGTTATTTCTGTCCACAAAAAGAAAGCTGTCATGAGAAAGTGTATCAAAGAGAGAATGTGTCTCATTACGTAAACGAAAGACAGATTGTGTTCTTCAAGTGTAACTCTCTCCTAATATAAACCCGTGATTAAATAGATGTACTTGGACGGACATATGATAAGACCTAAATATCGTATTAATGATCCACCTAACTAGATTGGTCATTTACATTGATGTGTTTTCTTGGTAGACTACATAGATTATCAGTCAACCAAATACTAAAAACAACGGAAATTCATTGTACACACGACAGGAGTGTGTCAATTTAGGCTTGATTTAAATCTAACATCAAAAAGAAGCTAAAGTTAGAAAACGGACAAAACTGTATAATTGAGGTATGTTGTTACTCTTCTGTATCCAAAAAGAGTTGGCAATTATCAAATAATCATCCAAGTGAGTGTTTCAATAAAGTACTAGCTATAATAACATTCTTTTTTTTACTGTAACAATTTCTTTTGATTTTGTGATTTGGCATAAAGTTTTGGGTCAGCGTTAAAATATGAATCACAGTTTTGACTTAAAGAAGGGATTTCTACAACATTAGTTATGACCATAATCTTGAATTTTATATTTCTAGTTGGACTGGTTTTCTATAGTTGGCACAACTCTACGTCACCAGCACACAGAGCTCCATGCACAAAAAGTTATAGTCAAAAGTCATGACTGGTACAGCGTACAACACAACTGTCAAATTCCATCTTTTCATTTTACATTTCTTCAACATGTATCCTGGTCTTAAGTTGTTTAACTTCCGAATAAAATAAAAATGGAGAAACACTTTTCGGACGTTCAAACGAGACTTTTCACCGTGTTTCTGCATGTGGTGCAATAACTTTCTTACCTGTCAAAACAAATTTTTTTGTGTGGGACAGATGAATTTTTATGTCTTACACAATTGTTTGATCGGTTTATACTGTAGTCTGTAGATCAATTTGTGAATTCACTCATGGTTGTATACTTATATATTCCTGACATGATGATGATCGGGTACATCAGCTACTATACATATAAATAAATGCAAATTTAGTACCCCATCTGTTTTTTTTACGCAGGTAGTTTTAGATTAATGTACAAATATTAAAAAAGTTATTAATTTTTTCAAAATTAGCATTTGATATATAAATTAGGTGTAGTTAAACCAATCATAAATAAGTATATATTATTTGATTGGTCACACTATACCCAACAAAAATAAAAGTTACTTAAAATTATAAAAACTATTTATATTTTGAAACAAACAAATTTTACTTAAACTACTTACAATAAAAAAACAGAGGGAATATTAACTTTAATGGTTACTAGATTCTGATGGATATATTTTTTGTTTTACATTTTTTTTAGAAATTTAATTTTTAGATTTGTGCTTTTTAGTCATATTTGTGTTTTTTTTATAATATTTCTCTTAAATGATTAATAATAAGTTTTAATAATTGTATTAAAATAGTTGTACCACGTTTATATCGATAGGCTTAATGTTTTAATAGAATATATGACTTATGACATTCAGACGTACATTTGATCTCCAGTGGTTATGACAGTACGTTGGATCTTTGTAGTGGTTATAATCATATATTATTGTTAGATGTACGAAATGTCACATACCGTCATATTAGAAAATATGTGTCCATTATATGTTTTATAACCTGTTTACACTATTGACAAATATTTGTATAACATGCTTAAGATGAGCTTAATGTAAAACAGATTTTTGGGTCAGAATTAATTTACATTCGATTAAAAAGACAAATATTATATACAATCAAGCAAATGATCACATCAAGGTTTTCTTTCTTAAATCGTTATTATACTAAAAGTAAAACTTGAAAATATCACGAAAAAACTTGCAAAGAAACAATTATCGAAGCATAGAAGACAAATAAATTAACAAACTTACCAATTCTTGCTAAATGAAAAAAAAAAAGATTTAAATATTTGTATTATTTCTTCATCATCTCTTTCCTCCAATCAAATATAATCATATCTTCTCCTTCTTCACCGGAACCCTACCGTCGGTACCAGCTAGCATTGCGTACTTATCCTTTCTTGTGAAGTTGGTGCACTCAAACCCTAAGGTTCCTGCTAAAACCCTCTGTATGTAATTCGCCACCTCTATCGGCGACTTGCCTCCTTTACACGTCAGCTCAGCCGGAAGCTGTTTAAGGAACGTGATCTCGAACGTCGGAACCGGGTTCATGAACGCGAAGTAAGGATCAAGAAACTTGTAGCCACGTGTGGTTGTACCATTAAACACGCTTTGTTTCGTATTAATCGCCACGGGAACGATCCTATCCGTAAGCTCGGCAAAGAGTGCACTAAACCGGAGAAGGAAAGGCTCACGGCAAGTGGTTCCCTCCGGACATATCACGAGATCACCTTCCTCTAAGAGACGCTTGATGTTCGCTGCGTCTTTCTCGCGCTGACGAGTCAACGCAACGGCTTTTATTGGAGAGATTAGCTCAGAGAATTTGCTGATACTGTACGTGACGCAGCTAATTTTCCGACCGAGCGCGACAGCTGTCACCACGGGGTCGAGGACGGTCCGGTGGTTGCAGACCAAGAGGTGGCCTGGTTGGCCGGGTTTAGGTGGCGGAGGAGGGTTGCCGTTGACGACTAGTTTGATCCCTGTGAGCTTGTAGTTGTAACGGGCGATGCGTTCCGGTAACGGAATATTCGTGTAGACGCGGATGAGAGAGACTAGAAAACCGACGGGAAGCCAGAGGAGAGTTAACAATGCAACTAACGGAGTTGGTCGTTGGACTAATCTGCCCTCGTGGAATATTATAGGGTTTAAGAGTTTATTTCTTGGTAATGGTTCGCATTTTGTACGTGGCACCATGTAACCCTCCTGCAGTCAATTAAAAAAGTTGTTATATTAACTGAAGCTGAAAAGTACTTGTGATTTGTACGTAATTGTCTGGTAGCATGCACTTTTGATTTTTTTTGGGTCGAATTATATGATGCGATACCATAGTACTCATGAGAGAGACATATGTACTATCAAAATTATTAGTGATTAGAAAAACATGCATGTAATACATATTACATGTGTAAGTAATTTATATAATTACCTAGGATAATTTTTTTTGACCAAATTATATTTTTGACTTAATTATTTAGCAGTTTACGATTTGAGAGTGAAGAAGAACAAAACAAATATGATCATGGCTTTTACATGACAAAAAAAAAACAGTGGTTCGTGTATGAAAGAACCTAAAAGTTACTGATTCTATCACAGAGTTTAAGAATTCACTCGTAAAGTCTAAAACAAAATTCTAAAATAGTCTATTGGGTAGATACGTAAGGTCTAAGAAAGTTTAAGCACGTAAAATGACTTTAGCTTCTTTAAAAGAACTATAAAAGAACAAAAGTTTCTTTAATTATTTACCTAATTTTATCCTCATTTAGTGCAACTAGACATTTTAAAAAATATTATATGATTGGCCAAAATGAATAAGAGCATCTTTATCGAGGTATTTAAGAGGGTTTTTAGAGGAAAAGATGAGATGGGTCCTACAAAATGAGAAGAAACGTAGTTTCCTGTTGATTGTTGTGAGTTTATCCACTGTTTTGCAGGCCCCACGACACGTGGCGACCCGTGATTGGTTCTTTGTTTTTATATAAAAAAAACAGATAAAACAAAAAAAAAGAAATTTTAAGAAACGGAACTGGGTTTCCGCGATGCTGATGCTCTAAGAAGGGCTGTACACACTAAACAGTGAACACCATAGGACAACACAATAACTACTCAACCGGAAAAGCTGCACCTACGTCCAAATTTCATTGACATATACTCTTTCCGTTCCTAAATATAAGATGTTTAGGTAAAAACACGAATATTAAGAAAATCATTTTTTGTCTAAAAAATATCATTAAAATCATAAATTAATGTTATTCATCCAATTACAAAATAGATTATCAAATATAATTGGTTATATAGTTTTTAATAAATAAAATGTTACCTAGAAAAATAAAAAACATCTTAAATATTGGAACATCAAAATTCTTTAAAACATTTACGTTTAAGAACTGATGGAGTAATTATATACTCATAATGTCGTGAATAAAGTATTTATTGAGTTAGATAGCAGTAATAAAAAGATACGAAAATAACATATCATACAAAAAAGAAGAAGATAAGTGACGGAAATAACCTTGCAAATTGACATGAAATCGTGGTCCGTCTTACTATCGCCAAGCCCCAAATCAGGTAAACCAGACGCAACGCCACCGAACTCTCTCAAAATGGCGTCGCGTTTGTGTTGACCAACGAGAACACCTGGTCTTCTAACAAAACCGGTTGCACGACCCGATTTGGAGACTTCGAGTTCCGTTCCAAGAACTTTATTGACTCCTAGGTATGTCTTCACGAACGGCTCAACCATGACCCGTGGACTAGCTGTTACTATATACCGCTTCCCGAACGTGTTGAACATACTCCACGCGTCAGGTCTCACGTCCTCCGCGTAAAACCTCGGTAGGACGGAACGGACCACGAGCTCAACGTCTCGGATCTTGAGACCAGCGAAGGTGATAAAGATGAAAATGTTGATGGCTAGTGTCTCGGAGACGGAGAGGTACGTGAGGTAGACGAATGGTACGGACGCAAGTAGGATCAAAGCGCGGAGCAAGCTCCCTGCTTCGAGGGCCACGAGGAAATAGTAAGGAAATGCGCTACGAGAGATTAGTAACGTCCCATCGAGATCAGCAGTCACGGTTTGGTTCGACCGGTCCTTAATCTCATAGCTTGTTATTGGCTGGAAACGACGCCGCTTCTCCTGAGCCCCCATCAGACAAGAAGAGAAGAGAGAGAGGTGGGAGATTTGGAAGGTGAGAATGAGTATGGATTGGTGAATACTTTTTAGGAGTGTTGTTTATATAGTGAGAAGCGAAAGAGAATGGGCATGATTTTGTTGTTGAGGTGGTTGATATTAGTATACCAAAGAAATATATGCTTTTGATTTTTCAACGGTTAGAGAAAGAAAAAGAACAGACTGTGTATAATAGATAACAATATCAGTATGACTATAGCCGTTACATAAATTAATTAGTCGATCTTCCGAATACGCAAGGAAGTGATTTGAATAAAATAATAGCCAAAATGTGGATATCAATTTTTGATTAATTAGGGAAGATAGTTAATTGCGAAGAATGAGTGGTTTGAGACGTGTGAAATAGAATGAGAGTTAAAGTTGGTGAAGACCGACACCAATCTATTGATTATCAAAACAACTATGGAGAATTTTTTATGTTCTTGAAGGCCCACGCGCCGCCGGTTTATAGTTAGAGGCTTTGATCTCCATCTTTGCCTCTTATTGTTTAAGTTTGTTTTTGGTATGCTGTGAGTGTCAGTCTCTACCATGTTTTATCAATGAGTCTGATTGTGGTTACCTGCGGTTTCTTGTGGCCTCTGGAAGTTCCCGGTTCAGCTATGTATATTGCAAGTACACAACGTATCATTTTTGCTCGGATTTTCTCATTTTAGTTCAGTTCTTTTGAATTGTTTTGAACTTTGTATTTTAGTTATGTTATGATCGTCTACCTGAATTTTAATTGAAATTTGGTTCAAAAATACAACATGCATTATTTGTTTCTAAGAGAAAAGATGGTAGGTGATGAAATTGAATTGCAAAATAAAAGAAATAGATTAGCATTAATATATATATTTGTATATAGTAGGTCTTTCACGGAGATTTCAGTTCTTTTTTTTTTCCGCCAAGTTTTTTAATATTAATAAAACGGGATCAACCCAACTACACGGCCCGAGGCCCAACAAAACAAACATCAAGAATTCCAAAATCCTACGGAGCAAATAAGATAAGTTAAAGGGTCTGCGGCCCAAAACAAAAGAAACCGGACGGCTTCGGTAGACCCACGCGTCAAGGAGGCCGATTACGTGTAAGGATAAAACACCATCAGGACGACACGCGTCGCTTCCGCCTCAACTTGACCGTCACCGCCTCGAGACGTCGCCGGAGCTACCACCGCAAACCTTGAACTCAGATTACCGGAGAGCCTCCATCGAAACCATATCTCTTCACTTCCACGCTTTGTCTTCACTTCGGAGAGCTTCATCGATCCAGTCGAGAGCTCATCCGACTGAACAAAGCTGTGAACCACGAACCCAGAACCACAGACAAGCCACAAGCGGGATCCAAAACCGATCCAACGAACTGAAACACCTAAAGCCGGCGACGCAAGACTGAGAGAGCCTTCACCCCCCGGAGACAAAACCGACGACGGCGGAACTGAAGAAGTCTGCACCTCCCGGAGACAAGGGCCGGCGGCGACGGAGCTGTAGGAGCCTCCACCTCCCGGAAACGAAACATCAAAAGGCAAAACGACTAGCTTCACCGCGCCTAACCTCCACACGACCGCGCCTTTAATCCAGAAGCAGATCCGCCGGGGATGGGATCTAAACCAGAGTTCAGGCAAGCCGGAAGACAGAGGAAACGAAAGAGAAGCGAAAGGCCAACATCTTTACGGTTGCTCGAGGGGCTCCGGCGACGGCATGCACACTCACGCGTCGGCCGCTCGTCGGATCCAATCTTAGATCTACTTTTTCTCTCTACTATTTCCTGGAGATTTCAGTTCTGTAATATTGATTGTAATATTGATTTTATGGAAGTCATTAAAAATCCACTAAAAATAAATAGTTTTTCTTGTCAACACTGTCACGTGATCTATACACGTCAGTTCCTTAATATTAGGAAAATTGCATGGAATAACCATAAAAAAACTATAATCCATTCTATGGACATAGCATCACAAGTGCTATGATATGTTGTTATATATTAATGGTATTTTGGACGAAAATATCTTTATGTTATTTTCACGCTCAGATGCTTGATTCACATGTGTTTTAGTCGGTGATGTAAACTTTCAACACCAATAGAGAGATCGTCGGAGCTCGTCGGAGTTTAATGTCAATGATTATTGTACAATGTGTGCTTCAATAAATGTAGAAAGTATGTGTAAGTGCAAAATCTAAAACAAATCACAAATAAGAATAAGAAGAAGAAGAAAGGATTGGAAATCGCGAAGGTACAAGATACGAGTTATTAACATGGAGTGAATTGGAGAAGATGAACAATATTCACGATATAATCTATTCTATACTTTTGGTTTGTAATAAATAGAATAGAAACCATACTTCATATTAATATAAACACTGCATTAACTTGTATAGATTTTTCAGGACAAAACTCAAGATCCAATACAACACACATCTTACTTTATTGTTGTTCTCCAACAATCAAGATGTAATCTTTTATAGAATATTGTAGATATTTTATAAATATATTATAGTATGTTATAGGTTTTCTCCTTGTCCTTCTTCACTCCTCTTCTTCTTTTATTCTTTTGCTTGGTTGACTAGGGCAGTTAATAATAGAGGTTTGTAATATGTTTTGGCCCTAATTATTGTGTTATGTGGGTTGGGTATTTTTCATTTGTTTGGGTTGACTAGTGCAGTTGATAACGTAATTGTAATATGTTTTGGCTCTTATTGTATTATGTGGGTTGGGTGTTTTCTTTTACTTTGATTGACTAATGCGGTTGATAATTAGGGATTGTATTATGTAAGAAGAAGAAAAAGATGTGCATAATATAATATGTTCTACATTTTTGCCTTGTAACAAATAGAATATACATACATAATAGACTAGTAAAAAAATATGTGTTGTGTTTGGATTTATCCTACCTGTAACATTAGCACCATCACTACTACCAATTGTTCATCATTGTACCGTATTTTTTTCCACCACCACCATCGCTATCCATCATCTCCAGAGCTGATCCCGAGAATTTGGGGGCCCTATCTGAAACAAAATATGTATTTAATTATATCTAAATATTAAAATTATTTTTTTATTTTATTTTATTTTTATCAAAACTTGGTTTTCATTCCCTTTAGAAAAAAATCAAAATGTGGTCTTCCTTATATTAGTAGTTTTATTATAAAATTTATTCATATTTAAATTATAGAACCTAAAATATGCTTGATATCTTATTATTATTCTTATAAACTATAAGAATAATAATAAATGATTATATATAACGATAATTACACAGATTTATATATAAACAAATGATTTTTTTTTAAATTGGACCCCACAAAATGGGGGCCCATTCAAATGTTTCACATTCCTCCCCTCAGGCCCGAGTCTGATCATCTCCCTAGGGCTGGGACTTCGGATATTCGGTTCGGGTTCGGATAAGATCCGATCGGGTCCGGGTTTTTCGGATAAATGAATTCTATACCCAATGGGTACTTAGTAAATTTCGGTTCGGGTTTCGGATCGGGTACTACCGGTTTCGGGTCGGTTCCGGGTACCCGTTTCTTATGTGAATTATATAAATATTTACAAAATAAAATAATTATATACCAGTTTTTTATTTATTTATTTTATTTTTTAAAAAAAAGTTAATAGAAATCGTATATATATTAGTAATATGTATTAAATACAACGAAGTTGAACTAGTCTAGTGGTATTGCAGTTGTTGCTTTGCCTATCCAACCCGGGTTCAACCCTCGAAAGATACAAATCTATGTTTTTTAAGCATAGAATTCGGGTTAAACGGGTACCCGTTCGGTTTCGGGTAAAAACCGGAACCGAACCGATATCCATGGATAATTAACACTAATACCCATCGGATAAATTGCCTAGAACCGAAACCGAACCGAACCGGTCCATTTCGGGTCGGTTCCGGTTCGGGTATTCGGTTATGGATAAAAATCCCAGGCCTACATCTCCCTATCTTTTCACCGTTCATTTTTTCAGCTTCATGTAACAACAACCGGAATCAATTGTTCTATATTATTTGTGTACTAAATATAGTATAGTATAAATTTGAAAATCGCTCTTGATGCATGACCATGCACAGAGAAGGATCATTTGGTATACTTTTGTGCAAAATTGTCACATCCGAACCTTACTTTAATATATGGTTACTTGGTGAATATTTTCCTCAATATGGCTATCTCACGAATTCACCCTTAATATTAAGAAAAATGATTGCTGACTACATGAAGTATTGGCCATCACATAGCTAACCATGCAAAGTATACTAATGTATACCTAGCTACATGAAGTATATGTTATGCATAGCAACATCCCTCAACTTAATGATGTTATATAGTTAACATCACGAGTTTAATTTCATTCATCCAAAAAGTGATATGGATGTCATAGACCGTTTAAATATTTCATTTTATCAATTAAAATATGGCGTATCTAACGATAATTTAACAAAAATTATATTTTGATCCGAGTTTTAAAAGCATAAAAATATTTTTAACAAAATCTAATTTATAAAATCAATATATTTTATAAAATTTTGATAAGTAGTGTTTTAAAGTTATACTATTTTATTTATATTAAATATTAAAGTTATATAGGGTATTATTTAATTTTGTTTTAATTATTTTAATCTGCTTTGTAATTAAATTTTAATAAAATATATGTAATTTTTGATTAATTGCATGATATATATTTGATCAATTTTTATTATAAAAAGTATTTGAGATCAATTTATTGACTCTAACATCTTATTTTTAATATAAAATTAATTAAATTGATGAATAATTTTGTTTATATTTTCATAAACAAAAATTGCATTTATTTAAACTTAGTAAAACTTTCATATTATATTTTTATTCTCAGATTATTTTATTCTCTAAAGTATATAATTAATAATTATATACGCGAAATTATGTTTGGTTTAAATTAACATCAAATAATTTTTAAGAAAATAAAATGTAAGAGTCAATAGATTGACATCAAATAAGTTTATAATTAAAATTTATCAAATAATTATATATCACACAATTTATTAAAAGAATTATAGAAATTTTATTAAAAGTGGATAAGAAAACATATTAAAATAATTAAAAAAAATTACATAATATCTTATATAACTTTCATATTTAATATAAATAAAAATAATATAATTCTATAGTTTTTAAATACACTAAGATAAAAATGTTAAAACACTACATATAAAAAATGTTATTAGATATTGATTTTGTATATAAGATATGTATAAAAAAAAATTTATTCTTTTAAAACGTGGGTTAAAATCTAATTTTAGTTAAATTACAGTCGGGTAGGTTATATTTTTAATTATGAAAAGAGATATTTAAATGGTCTCTGACATCTACATCAGTTTTTGGATGAATGAAATTAAATTCGTGATGTTAACTACATAACATCATTAAGTTGAGAGATGTTGCTATACATAAAATATACTTCATGTAGCTAGGTATACATTAGTATACTTTGCATGATTAGCCATGCGATGGCCAATACTTCATGTAGTCAACAATCATTTTTCCTTAATATTTCAATGGACATATCTCTAAAAAACTTAATTTTTATACTATATCATTATTTAATGTTCAAGAAAACATTTAGAGTGTGATTGGCTACTTTTAGAGTAAATGGGAGAAATATAAATAGATGAAAAAAGAGAAAAATAAAAGTGGGAAAGAGAAAAAGATATAGTAAATATTTACAAGTGAAATAGTTCAGGGGTTTGCAAAATATCTGTTTTTCTGAAATAGTATTATATGATTTTCTGTTAACAAAATAACTGTTTAATCTTGGAATTTTTTTATAAATAAACCCAAAAATTATTTTTTTTTTCTTCTGTAAATTTTCATACTCTTTGGTTATACTTAGAAAGAGTTGCAAAAGTTAATAACACGTATCCATGTTTTTAAGAATTTACAATAGACAAATGAGATCTTGCAAATTTTCGTGCAAGTTTAAGAAGTTCTTTCTGAAAATTTGGAAATGGTAAGCATTAGATGAAGTCTTAACATGAGTAGAATGGAAATGATAGAGTTTGTTGGACTCATTCCTCTTAAATTTTGTAGGCGAATAGTTTCTTTCAAATTTGTTCTCAGCTAATGTTTCAGTCAGAATTGATAAAAGAAAAAAAAAAGTATTTGTGTGTTTTCATCGTCGAAAAGTTTCAGAATAATTCATTCTGGGGGGGCGGGGGGAGGGGAGGGAATAAAATACACAACTCTGTTCTGTCATCATTTTCTCTGATCATAAAATCAATTGCACTCTGAAAACTATCCTCTATTAGACAGTTTCCAAAGGCGAATAACGGAAGAGGGCCTTTTATTTAGTGTCTTTAAATGCTAAATTGATACTCCCTCTGTTCCTAAAAGTAAGATTTTCTAGAGTATGCACGCTTATTAAGAATTTAATAAATGTTTATAATTTAATTTATTTTTTACTTTATTATACACTTTCCAATAACTTTCCACCAATAAAATTTAATCAATTCAAATATTCTCAATTAATGTTCCTCAAAAGTATAAAAAAGTACCTTAACAATATAGAAAATCTATCTTTGTGGAACAAGAAAAAAATCTAAAACATCTTACTTTTAGGAACGGAGGTAGTATATGTCATTTCCATATCTCTCAACCTCGTCTTAACGCTTAAGTAGTTTGGAGTTTCCGTTTATAAGTGAGAATTTAATTCCAATGAGGCAACATAAAGAACTATAGAAAATTTTATATTAGGTACGTAAGTTTAACATACAAATTTCCGCTTGTATTACCAACGGTTTCTTTGTGGCCATTCCTCAAAAGCTCGCATATGAACTGGTAAAACTATTTGTGTTTTTTTGACAAGGGTTTAATATAGTTTTTGTTCAGTTCACATTGCCAAGCATATTGAGATACTAACAAAACATCATCATCTAAATGACTAAATATAATAAATGACTAGATCAAGACGCGGGATAAACATTATATATGTAAATTATTTTATGTATTATATGTTCTTACATATTATGAAATAATAAATATATATTGAATAATTAAAAGTCAGTAACTATTACATATATAATTAAATTGGTGCGAATGTATAAATCAATTTTATTAATCCAAACAATTTTTAAAAAAATTTGATAGGATATGTAATAAAATTTAAATGATATTAACATACATGGTATATTTTTAATATTAATGTCTATTAAATGATGCTTTCTACTCATATGTTTTTTTGATCATGAGTATCTTTAATAGCAAAAACTTTAAATTACCGATAACAAAATTTTCATTGTGAGATTAATAATTTTAGTAATTTATAATTTAAAAAAATTTAGCAATGTTAGTTCAAAACTTTTATCAAAAAAAATTATTCAAAGTAAATTTTGA
>NC_027751.1:50081676-50104592 GCF_000695525.1 Brassica oleracea var. oleracea
AGTTTTAGTAATTTATAGTCATTTTTTAAAATTCAAAATATAAAATATACAGAAAAATCTAAATTTTTATAATATGGTTATTGTGTTTTTTTAAAATTATTTTAATAGTTTTAAATTAAACAAATTTGATAGAAGATACATTTTTTTATCGGATCTTTATTATTCTAAATCATTAATTGTCATATATATTTTACCCACATTAGGCAATTCCGTAATCTTTATTTAAGGAAATAATAAATGACATTAATAATGAATTTATGGTTAGTTTAATAAAAAATTTATTATATAATTAGATGGACCAACCTATTTCTCTAATAATTCTAAGAATCATCTTAGTGATGACATGTAGCTACAAAAAGAAGTTGTAATGTTTCACAAATAATATATAGGGGATGTTGTAGAGAGGAGAGCATTAGATGTGTGTTATTTGCTATAGCATCTTCAATATAAGATTAGAACCGGGCATTGTTATGAAACATTTCAATTAGGCCTTCTAATTTGTGGACTCCCACATGTATATATATATATATATATCAAGGAGATTTTTGTAATTATAATTTAAATAAAATGTTGTCAAAAAAATAAATAAATAAATTTAATAGTACAATAAAATAGAAATGTATTTTATGTTATTAAAACTAACAATTTTGATTTTTCTTCAAATAAAATAAATAATTTCAACTATTTTAATACATATATATATATTAGTTTCGAATAGGGTTTCCAAATTTCAGGACCATATCTGTATAAGATGCTTCTGAAAATGATGGAAAACTAACATTATTAAAGTGCAACTAAGAAAAGTTTTCTTAACACGTATGGAAAAACAAATAGATTTATAGACTAGACTCATGTATTTATTATTTCCCGTTACATTAGTATATACCTAAACTAAGTGATACCACATGGAACATTGATGTGGCCTCCATATAATATACCAACCCAAATGCATTATAGTTGGTTGCATTTACTCTTTTATGTTGGTGTGTATTTATACTTCTAATTTATTAATTTAGACTCCTATTTTTTATCTACTTATAAATGTTGTGGTTTAAAGTTTGGATCTATTTATTTTTTATTAATAGATTAAAATATATATGCAAATCAGATTATTATGTTACAGTACATAAATTATTTAATATTTATTGGATATTCAGTTTAAACACTGTTATCATTGCTAAAAATCTTTTATAGGATCTAATTTGTTATATTAATGACGAAACAATTTTATAAGAATATCTATATATATAGTTAGTATATGTACTTACAATATGCACATAAGAATCTAATACATGATATATAGTTAGTATTTTAAATTAATTTTAATAAAATTTAGAAAATCTAGGTTAGTTAACCGAATATCAAAATGATATTAGATAGTCAATCTAATTAATTTACATAAAAACTAAATTGACATCAAACGTTATTAGAAATGATTTAAATATACTATTATGTGTTGTCTATCAAACATATAATGGTGATGATTGGTTCGACCGTGGCGATAAGAATTTAGCTGTAAAATTTAGCTGTAAAATTTAGCTATAGGTAAGTTGGTTGTAACTGTAAAGTTGTTACCGTAGATTTTCTTGCAGAGACTTTTGTTTTAGTTAAATTTGTTATAGTTGTAAGCTATAGATATTTCAAAATAAAATATGTGATGTATATATAAAATAATTATTTTTTGTCAGCTAAAATAATTTATATTAGTGATTTTTATAAATTATCAAAGTTTACTGTTATTTAAAATGTGATATGTAAATAATATTTATGTTATTTAATTTTTTTGATAATTTTAAAACACACAGAATTAAACTAAAATATTTATAGATGTTTTATTATGATTATCTAATTTATTTGATATTATAGATAGTTTTTTTCATTGTACGGTTTCTATAGCCTATAAAATAAAATGTAGGTTTTTTTGCCCAAAATACATAAGAAAAAAAAATTGCTTTAATTTTTTTGATGTAGCCTTAAAAGTAAAGTTAAAGAATGACCGGTAAAACTTAATAGAAATTTGTTGTAGGTTTTAACTTTCAAAAATAAAGCTACAACATGATTGGTAAAATTAAGTGTTTAAAAAAAAAATAGAGTTAAAGAGGGAGATAAAGCCCAACCAATCACCCCCAATATAAATAGACTTTTAAAAGTGTACAATGTCATATGAAAGCATATATATTATAAACGAAAACTATACAATATATTATCCCCACAAGCCATATACGGCTAAATATGTACTAATATACTTCCAAATAAAATAAAACACACGAAACTTAATAGTTTTGAACTCAAATGAAATCATACATATCTAATTAATTATTAATTCTCACCAAAACATGTTTATATAATGATAAATTAGGTAATTTTCTCTTCAATGCGTTTGTTGAACGTAATTTGTTTTTAACAGGTTTATCCGCGTAATAATGAAAGATATCTAAATATTAAACCCAAATAATAATGGAGTTAATGAAATTATTACCTGTGTAACAATAGGTTGATGACTACAATAAATGTGAAATCCATGCCTACGTTAAAATTACACTTACTGCAATTGTATCTATTAACGTTTACAGTAAAACATTTAGTCAAATCTTTTAAACTGTAAAAAGATTAATCCGCGTTTTAACGCGGATAATATCCTAATCTCTTCTTAAAAAGAGGTGAAAATTAACATAACATTTATCTTTTGTCAACAAAAAAGTATTTGTAATTGTAACAAACCATCTAAAAGGTATTCAAAGGTATCTTTTATAAAATACTACCGTATGAAATAGTTGAAGTAAAAAAAAAATCAAAATAGAAATACCTAAAGTCGATTACTAAAACATATATAGCTGACTCTTTTTCAAGATAAAGAATTTGGTTGCCAAAAAATAAATGTATCATTCTGACCACAAAAAGTGAAAAATATTTTCGAACATATATATAGTGAAATATATTGTTATGGCTCTTTTAAGGTTATTCACATAATTACTTGTGTCATATAAAGATACTATTTCATATAATTTAAAATTTTGGAACAGAAATCTATAGATCTTCGTGGATTTTAGATTACACGTTAATAGTATCATTTTTTTTTGTAACAATGTTAAAGCTTTATTATCATTTTCAAGTTTTAGACAGAAATACAGAGGATACAAAAAGCAGAAAATGCAAGAAATTAAACTAAACTATCAATCTAAGCTAACCTAGATTGACCTATCCAAAACCTATCGTAAGTTTAACCTATCTAAAAAACAATTTCACTTCAGGAAGAACATAAATTCTATTGTAAATTCTAACAAAAGGTTAAGTTATCAATAAATTATCTTTGCTTTTAATCATCGAAAATGTGATGTTGATGTCAGATAAAATCATAAGTTCCTTTTCTCTAAAGTTTCAAAGTTTCTCATAGTGATTTAAGCGTCCGATAGTTTAGGGCCAGAGCTTTGATACGCACAATACATGGTATGTCCACTAGGAATAAGAAACAGCTCGAATACTACCACCTAAGACTTTGCACCCATCTCCCTCTGAACATTCAAAGGTTAGGACAATATCGCTGATTACTATCTATCCGTTATCGAGACCCGCTGATATATAGCTAATAGGTTAGACCCATTGCTAACGTGATTCCCATACTCAACTTCAGCTAACTGATTGCTTCAGATAGACGGCAAGATGATAATTTTCACCGCAATAAATTAACTTTGAGGAAGGTATTGTCGCTATGAAACATTTGGACAGCCATGAGGCCATAGCTCGGCCTTTTTAAATAGGGCTGGGACTTCGGATATTCGGTTCGGGTTCGGATAAGAACCGACCCGAAACCGGTAGTACCCGATCCGAAACCCGAACCGAAATTTACTAAGTACCCATTGGGTATAGAATTCATTTATCCGAAAAACCCGGGCCCGATCGGATCTTATCCGAACCCGAACCGAATATCCGAAGTCCCAGCCCTATTTAAAAAGGCCGAGCTATGGCCTCATATATCAAAAATATCATTGTTATTGTAATTTCTAAATCAGAATCTCAAATCTACAATAGGTCTCTTTAAAAATGATAAATTTCCAAAAAAAATAGTTTAAAAAAATTATTTAAAAACTACAACTTATTGATCAAAAATTCTAAAATAATACTCCTATATTTGTTATCCTAATTTCTAAATCAGAATCTCAAATCTACAATAAGTCTTTATAAAAATTATAACTTTCCAAAAATAATCGTTTTTAAAATTTTATTCAAAAAAATTGATCAAAACTCCTGAAGGAATACTCTTCTAACAACAAAAATTCTTGTTATTCTAATTTCTAAATCAGAATACAAAATTTACAACCGTTCTCTATACAAATGATAACTTTCTAAAATTAGCAGGTTTTAAAAGTTTATTTAAAAATACAACATATTGATCAAAGATTCAGAAAGAATACTTATCTATCAACAAAATTTCTTGTTATCTTAATTTCTAAATCATAATCATAAATCTACAATAATCCTCTATAAAAATGATAATTTTCCAAAAATAGTAGGTTTAAAAAGAGTATTTTAAAAATACAACATATTGATCGAATATTCAGAAAGAATACTCATCTATCAACAAAAATTCATGTTATCCTAATTTCTAAATTAGAATCTCAAATCTACAAAAGTTCTCTATAAAAATGATAACTTTCCAAAAATAGTAAGTTTTAAAAATTTTATTTAAAAAATACAACATATTTATCAAAGATTCAAAAACAATATTCATCTATCAACAAATTGATTGTTATCCTAATTTCTAAATCATAATCTTAAATCTAGAACAATTCTTTATAAAAGTGATAACTTTCCAAAATAACGGTTTTTGAAAAAGTTTATTTAAAAAATACAACATATTGATCAAAATTTCTAAAAGAAAGCGCATATATCAACAAAAAAATTTTTGTTATCCTAACTTCTACATTCGAATCTCAAATCTACAAAAGTTCTCCATAAAAATGATAACTTTAAAAAAATAACAGTTTTAAAATTTTTATTTAAAAATACAACCTATTGATCAAAACTTATGAAACAATACTCATATATCAACAAAAATTATTGTTATCCTAATTTTTAAATCAGAATCCGAAATATGCAATAGTTCTCTATAAAATGATAAGTTTCCAAAATAAAAGTTTTTGAAATGTTTATTTTAAAGATACAACATATTGATCAAAAAATCTAAAAGAATGCTCATATATCAACAATAATTCTTTGTTATCCTAATTTCTAAATCAGAATCTCAAATCTACAATATTTTTCTACAAAAATGATAACTTTTAAAAAATAGCAGTTTTTAAAAAGTTTATTTAAAAATACAACATATTGATCAAAGATTCAGAAAAAATATTCATCTATCAACAAAACTTCGTGTTACCCTAATTTCTAAATCATAATCTCAAATCTACAATAGTTCTCAATAAAATGATAACTTTCCGAAAATATCAGGTTTTAAAAAGTTTATTTTAAAAATACAACATATTGATCAAAGATTCTGAAAGATTACTCATCTATCAACAAAAATTCTTATTACCCTAATTTCTAAATTAGAATCTCAAATCTACAATAGTTCTCAATAAAATGATAACTTTCCGAAAATAGCAAGTTTTAAAAAGTTTATTTTAACAGTACAACATATTGATCAAAGATTCAGAAATATTACTTATCTATCAACAAAAATTCTTATTAGCCTAATTTCTAAATTAGAATCTCAAATCTACAACAATTCTCTATAAAAATGATAATTTTTCAAAAATAGCAGGTTTTTTAAATTTTATTTTTAAAATACAACATATTGATCAAAGATTCAAAAAGAATACCCATCTATCAACAAAAAATTTGCTATCCTAATTTCTAAATCAGAATCTCAAATATACAACAGTTCTTTATAAAAATGATAACTTTCCAAAATAGCAGTTTTTGAAAAATTTTATTTAAAAAAAAACATATTGATCAAATTTTCTAAAAGAAAGCGCATATATCAACAACAAAAATTTGTTATCCTAACTTCTAAATTTGAATCCAAAATCTACAATCGTTCTCTATAAAAATGATAACTTTCGAAAAATAGCAGTTTTAAAATTTTAATTTAAAAGTACAACATATTGATCAAGACTTCTGAAAGAATACTCATATATTAACAAAAAATATTGTTATCCTAATTATTATACCAGAATCTCAAATATGCAATAGTTCTCTATAAAATGATAAGTTTCCAAAATAGCAGTTTTTGAAATGTTTATTTTAAAAATACAACATATTGATCAAAATTTCTAAAAGAATGCTCATATATCAACAAAAATTCTTGTTATCCTAATTTCTAAATCAGAATCTCAAATCTACAATAGTTTTCTATAAAAATGATAACTTTTCAAAAATAGCAGTTTTAAAAAAGTTTATTTTAAAAATATAACGTATTGATCAAAAATTCTAAAAGAATACTGATATATCAACAAAAATTCTTGTTATCCTAATTTTAAATCAGAATCTCAAATCTACAATATTTCTCTATAAAAAATGAGAACTTTACGAAAATAGCATTTTTAAAGTTTATTTTAAAAATATAAACTACTAATCAAAACTTCTAAAAAATACTCATATTTCAACAAAAATTCTTGTTATTTTAAAAAGGTAATACAACTTCATGAAAATCTGTAGCAATCTAAAAAGTTATGATCAAATTTTTGAAGTAAACATATATACATATACATTTTCATAATCCACATAACTTTTAAAATTCAAAACTTCTTCAAGAATTAATCTCCCAATAATCCCACCTTATAATGTAATCTATAACTAAAAATAGTAATAATGTTTTTCTAGATTAATGTAAATACTATTTTGGAAGCCACTTTGCTGGTTTTTAAAATAAAATCCTTTATAATTTAATCTATAATTTGAAGACAGTAATTTGTTTTAAGTAAAAGATGAGTAATTGAGTATTGTAAAGTAAGAACTATCTTTTATATAAATTGTACAATTCTTTTTTTGAAATTTTTTATTTAAATTTTTTGGTATATGGTCATTTCTCGTTACCAATTTGTAATGAATAGTTTTATATTTTTTGTTGTTGTGACTGATAATTTAAACTAGATGATATGCGCGGGGTGAGTTTTTATAATAATGTTTGTTTATTAAATGGTTTTAACATTTTGTAACACTACAATCTTTATCGATTATAAAATGACCAATAAAAATGTTGGTCTCTTAAATATATCATCGTTGTTGAAAAGTGAACGTATTACATCTCATTTTAATTATTTTTAAGATTTCATACGCACAAAAAAAAATTAAGTTTTGCAGCTGATTCAAATCACCGAAACCAAATAGGCAACATCGATTGTACAATGACGAAAGATGATTAGGTTTTCTTCTTCCAATTTGTTTACTATTGACTCTCTATAAGTGATTTCATTTTCTACATCTATAAAATTGTGCTTTCGTTCTGGTCTTTATTTCACTTATATGAGTTAAGTTTTTTTTTAAACTTATTCTATGAATTTAGTGAATTACATAAGTGTCAATTTAAAAAAGGACATATGTATAAATTAGTTTCATTCAAGATACATTTCTAAGAATCAAAATTTTGAAAAAAAAATCACCGGCAAACTGTGTTCAAATCTAATATATCAAGCTGTTATAGAATATACGTGCAGATTCGAAATATAAACGTCTGTCTAGTACAAATTCACCAGCTCGGTCTAAAAAGCATCTAATTCTAGAACAACAAAACAAATTACTTATTTCACCAGTTCATGTAATATCTGAATCCAAACGGGTAATATCCGAACCCGAATGGATATCCGAAGATAACCAAACATAAGTATATTTAACCCTATATTTCTAGTTTACTTCTCTCATTTTACTCAAAATATTTATATTAACGATGCTTATTGCTCAAAATTAGATAATATACATATAATTATGGACAAAATCATTTGCTACTCACTTAAAATACATATCAAGCTCTTGTTTCTTGCATTAACAAAAGTTGCATCTAAAATTTCAAAACAACAACTAAATTAGTGTCTTTCTATTTTTAAAGTTTTATCTCCAAAATTTTTAATAGTTTAATCTTTTAAAAATTAGAAAACCAGTTAAGTAAAATATATTTTAAATACATAAACTTAAAAAATGAATAATTTATTTATTTTTTCTTCAAAATTTAAATATCCAAGCTCGACCCAAAATATCCGAACCCGAACATAAAATACCCAAAGCCGACTCGAAGTGTAAAAATACCCGAACGTGTTCTATACCTTTATACTGAAATATCCGATACGAACTCGAACATGTATCCGAAAGCCCACCCCTACGATATATGATCATTTGTATCTTGCTTGAACAAAAAAAAGTTAAACCATTGATCACAAAATTTTCAATGTGAGATTTTTACCATTTTTAGTAATTTTTAGTTGTTTTAAAAAATTCAAAATATAACATATAAGAAAAAAATCTAAATTTTATTATTATATGCTTAATGTGATTGTTTAATTTATTTTAATAGTATAAAATTAAATAAAAAAAGAGAGATTTTAGAAAAATTGTTATCAAATATGTATTATTTATAATCATTAATTGTCATATATATGTTAACCATATTAGGTAATTACGTAACTTTTATTTAAGGAAAGAACAAATATTCTTTTGTACTTTATTAATTAATTTGATAGTTAGTTTAATAAAAGACATAGTATATGTTTATATGGACCAACTTATTTTTCTAACAATTCTAAAAATCGTTTTTGTAATGACACGTGGCTACAAAAACATGTTGTAATGCTCCATGATTAATATATAGGGGATTCAACCAATTGTTAATGAGAATGGATTTGTCTGGCGATGGAATATGGTGAAATTGAGTGTTTACACGGTGACACTTTTAGTTTGATTTTATAAGAAAGTAGAATATATATGGACTCTTTATACACGTTTGTTGTAAGAAGTTTTGAACCGTTTGTTGCCTTCTGTAATTCTATTTGCTTTCCAGTTAGTATTCGAGTCATCTACAGCTGTACAAAAAAAAAGAATCGCTCAACATACAAGAAGCAATAAATAAAATGTCACTAAACTGGTAAGTAGTACCAGCTTTCTAACCAAAATTCAGAATCATACTAAAACCAAAACCGGGATGAATGTACATGATGATAAAATATTTAAGGAACCCTCATTAAATACAAAGCGACAGAATTTTTACTAAGGCAACCATTCAAAGTCTATATAAAATTTTTTTACTAAGGCAACCATAATCTCAATTACATAACGAACCATTCAAAATCTATATAAAATATGTTTACTAAGGCAACCATAATCTCAATTACATATCGAATTGTTACTAAGGCAACCATAATCTCAATTACAGAATTTTTAGTAAGGCAACCATAATCTCAATTATATAGACTTTGAATGGTTGCCTTTGTTCTTCTCTAGTCGTTAAAGTCTATCCACGAAGTCTCAAAAACAAAGATTATGTAATTGCTGATGTCGAATCATTTGTTGTGTTATAGTCAAATGGGTCCTCAACAGTTACTTGTAGTTTTTAGTGGGTCAATTTGGAATAACGTCAAATATATAGATTCCAAAGAGAAGATAAGGTATAAATTCTTAAAATAATAATAATTTCCTATAAGGTACAATGTAGAGTATTAATTGATGAGCTTACCTAGCAACTCGAAAATAATACAAAGAATGCATTGAATTCATTATATCTATATTAACATTTATAAAACTGAATAACACTGAAAACTGCATCATAATCAAATTTTGTGTAGAAATTTGAAGCATGGTAGTTTTTCTAGTTAAAATGTATTTTAATTTTTACTATTTAACTAATTTTAGGTGTGAATCTGGTTGTCGATTAGTACATAATTTCTAGTTAGATACAAAATGTGACACTATTTTCATTGACCAAGTGGGAAATGAAAGAATTCCAGTGCAAAACGAACTTATGAAAAGGATAATTTATAACATGTTTTGAATCTTTTATTATTAGGATACACCGTTTAATTACCAAAAACTACTTGGTATAATAAGCTTTTATTTGTGTTATTGTTAATTTAGATCTGAACCTTGTGATATGAATTTTCTATAGATTTAGTAACTTAAGCTTTATCTCAAAGCTTCCCAAACAATAATGAAAAAGGGCTCAAATTATTTGTACTAAAACTTTGAACATAAGTACTAAGTACGTAGTCCCCACGTACTACTAAAAGATAAAGAGCACATTACTCACAACATCACTTTGTGTTAATGGTCCTTCGTTTATTGGATCTTTAAAAAACCTAAAATAGGCTTGTGAACAATTTGTTTACGAATATATTTTTTTTTTTGAAAAAGCACAATTTCTTTACGAATATTTGGAGAATGAATTTTTATATAAAAAAAACTTTGGAAAAAAAAGTCTGTGGTTAGTTTTTTTCTTAATCTCGGCATACACATGTACAAATAGACCTTACGTAATATTTATTCTGTTCCACAAAGATAGACTTTATAGTCTTTTCATATATATTAATAAAACACATTAAATCACTATAATAAATGTATCATTTTCTGCAATTTTCAATTTTCAATATCTTTTAACCAATAGTAATTCAATAAAATCAATTAATTTTCTTGAAGTTTGCAATTTTTGCCTAGAAAACACAAAATATCTATCTTTGTGAAACAATTTTTTTTTCTAAAACATATATTTTTTTGAAACGGAGGGAGTATAACAGCAGCAGAAACATTAAGAAAAACTTTGTGTTTCAAAATTTAGCGTAAATACATGATTTTTGTGAATTAGATAGGAATTTATTAGAAACGAAAGATGGCGGCCTGATCCTCACATGAATCCAACTAATAGTTCAAAGGGTCTTTCGGAGCCATTGAAATTCATTTTTCTTAAAAAAACCAATGAAAATTTTACACAAGAAAGCAGGTGTAGAGGTTGTTGTTATAAGATGGCTGGTCTAGTTACATTTACAACGTTAAAAGGGTTTTGTTTGAGGTTCAAGGATATATCATGACATCTTATCTCCGATCCCCTCAGATATTATAATTTGTCAAACTGATGGACGGACGAAGAAAAAGGTTGTCAACTCTACACGCTGAATTGGAAAATCTCTCATATGATTCATATCCGTGCGAGCAATAATAGCATACATAAGCGATCAAAAATATATGCCCTCATTTGTAAAAAAAAAATATTTTAAAAAGTTAGTCACTAAAATTCTTTAATTAGAGTGATTTGTAAGAAAAAAAATGAGATGAACCTACTTTGTTAACATGATCTTTAAGTTTGAGGACATGTACGTGAAGTTGTTTCGTTACCCTAATTTCTGTAAAATTTTCAAAAAAAAATCTTTAAGCTTTTAAAAGTAAATTTGATATTTAATTTGTGAACTAGTAGTGGATTAATAAATGCCTTTCTTTGTTGTGGTTCATATTTCTGCTTACTAATATTACAAAGTTTTAATGTTTAACCCATATAAGTATATATTATTACTTAAGATTAATTAGTTATTAAATGTTATTTTTTTGAAGAAATGATGCTCTATGCCTTTTGTCAAAAAATAATAATAATAATAATAATGTCCTAAGCCAATGTTTCATTTTGGTGAATAGAGGCACGGCTCTGCATATGAACAATGAAATATTTAAAAACGCTAGCTATGACTGAGATTAGTTTTGCATCTAATATTGCACAAATTTTATTGATATGGTTGACGACCCATCAGAATGGCCGGTTGTTTGCTCCAGAACTAGAGGACTTCAAATATCTTAAGGAATTTTACCTTTTTCTTTGTTAGATATGTTCCTCGAAATTGTAATATCTGTGCTAATTGCCTTGCAAAAAGAGCAAGAGTGCGAGTTTTGCGTTTTCCCCATGTAAGTTTGAAAATCCTTGTCTGGGGTCAAGAGGAGTGTTTTGATCCATTATAACAAAATGGTGATTTTGAGAAAAAAGGCTTTGTTTTGTGGATAAAATATCTCTGAAGGGCACTACAGAAGTAAATGGCTGATGTTTTGTCAGAATATTAACTCTTTGTCCCGAGTCGAAACCAAGCCGCAAGGCACAACTGACATTTGCGGGTACCAAACGCTACCACTAAATACCACTCACTCGGTCTTACTTACGATTTTACTCGCCATCCTTTCTACAAATATAGCATTTACTGCTATTACTATCTGTCCGTTTTACCAAAGAATAATGATTGACAAAGAAAACATCTACATACTAGAGGAGTAAAAAAAGATTTCGACTCATTTATTTTGGTTGGCTACACCTGCATGTAATGAAGAGTGGACAAACGGTGAAGTGAATCCAGACATATCTCACGTGGTGTTGTATCCGTAAAGTTAGGCATCTGACATTAATAACACAAAATATGTATTCATATCCAGCACTATTGTGTTTAGAGTTTTAGTCTCATCTGTGGGCATTAGTTTCTGCAGTTCTTTTCTTCTTTATTTTTCTTATGGTTAATCCTTGTTCATTTTATTGGTAGTGGTTTTGTTTATTTGCAAGGAGCGTATTATCTTGGGTGCGATAAAGAAAACTAATTTTATTAATTCAGAAAATGTTATGTAAGTTTTGGTAGGGATATCGCAGGGTCAACAAACACAAACGTCAAAATCTACGCAACCCAGAAGTGAAAAAAGTCAAAAAGATTTATACTGCCTTACGAATACCTAAAAATTTATACCAAGAAAGAAAGATTAAGAACCCCTTCATTTACGTAATACTTCAATGATCACTTGTTCTTATTTCTCCAGCACAGAAGCTTACCAATGTTCCCCTGTACTTTTAGTCAACAATAATTTGATCCCTTCAGTTGGGGCGCTGGACCCCTTTCGGAAGATAATTGGGAATGTGGCTGCTTAGATACCAGAGTTATAAATAAAATTAAAAAAAAAAAAAAACAATAATTTGCATCTAGGAATAGTTATTTATTTTTGACAAAATGATTATTGTTATATATGAATGTTTACTGATGCTATAAATAGTAAAAATGGGTACTAAGTTACATTACATTATGCTAATTTCTTCACCAACATATACGTAAAAGGAGGGGGGGAGGGCTAAGGTAAAGGTGAGATTCCTAAAGCTGTAATGTACAATAATCACAAATGCTTCATGCTTGGTCTAAAGATATTATCATGGAAACTCATGATTTTATTTTGCCACTTTAGTTTCATGTTAATGCAGTGGACCATGGAGCCCCTTTGAACTAAACATGTTTCTGAATCCTCATCCATTTTCCAACATATCAGACAATATAATCTGAATCTTCACCTCGTTTTGAAACATGTTTTTAAGGGACTAACATATATGGATAGATAAAAGTTTATATCCAAAGCGTTTGTCTAATTAACTACAGATTATTCTTAATTTGAATGCAATTTACTGGTGTGGAAACTCTCTCGTTTGTGAGAAACAAGATGGGAGCATATCGAGAACGTTATGCCGGCAACGCGATCGCAGCCGCGTCTCTGGTTCCTTAACCAAAAAGGTTTGCCAACATATTACAACACTTATTTACATCTCAGAATCCGTTGACAATTATATGGACTTTTCTACTATGCGTCTAACAGTTAAGCACATGTTATTTGCGACAAACTAGTGAAATACATTGTTTGACCGAAAATGCATAAAGACTATATTAATTGCTAACCACGATAGAAAGAATTCTTTACACTAACCACTCAAATTGAATATTCTCGAAAATATTATTATTTACAAAAAGACTAAACTTACGGCACAAAAGAACCAATTCCATATATTAACCAATAACCACTCAGCTTGACTACAAAACATTTTTTTAAATGAGATAACATGAATAAAAATAACATATTTCTGTAATGATTGTTTGGTTATAACATATTTTCTAGGATGGCTAGCTATAAATTTTGTCTCGCCAAAATGGTACTAGTCAAAATCAAAAACTGAAGCCAATACGAGGGAAAATCATACAACATTCTATAGGTTTTCAATCGTTTCGAATTCATTGGACAGATGTCTGTAGAACATATATTATAGTCCAAATTCGATGGAGTGTAGACCGTAGAGGAATAAGAATAATACTATAAGCGAAATAAATAATCGAAAACGCCTGATATTACTATTTTCATCCCACACCTGCTCCATCCCATCTAGAATTGTTAGTAGTTAACCCTTAAACAAATAAAAACTATAATTGGCGGTTTGCTTGATATATATGGCCGAATAACGGGGAATTCTTGTATCTAGTCTTTACTCTCTCTTTTTTGTCACAGTATTTAGTCTTTTACTAGTCTTGACTATTGAATAGTCGGCCTGATGACGTCATGCTGGTGTCATTTTAGCGAATCACTCTCACTTTCTTGTTCCACTTGTTTTACATCAGTTTACAAAGTTTTGTCTTTAGCTTATTTGTGGATTGTCTTAACAAATCAATAATGGTGTTACGAACATTATTCAATATAAAATTCTATAAATAGAAATTAGCATGACAATTATTACTTTTTATTTTGAATATGATATGTATTATTTCATAGTTGGGAAATAGCTCTTGAACGCAAATTAAAATAATATATTAAAATAATTAAGCGGTTAAATATAAACTAAAACAAAATAAATTAAAACATTAAAATCTAATTTTCTTAAAAAAATATCATCAAAAAAAAAATCCTTTAATCTGAGAAAAACATTCAAGTTGGCCATCAATATTTTAATGACCAATCAAACGTAATTAAAAATTATACATATAAATAATTATATCGATTAATTAACATCATTAAAACATTACATTCTTTTTTTAAAACATTACATTCTTATTTATTGTTACTTATTACTAAGAAATATTTATTTATTTTACATAATTATCTGGATTTTAAATTAAGGTCTTGATCACGGTATATAAGGAAGAAAATATATATATAATCTAATTGACATCTTAATAACATATTAAAGCATGCAGTCGGTCTACTGAATTCGTTGGTCAAATAAATTAGAGATTAATAATCGGTCAAAGACTATTAAAGTAACATCATTTGAGATTTTAGAAAATCATTGTAAGTTTAAATGTATCATGTTGTAGTCCCATTACTCACAGTACCAGGTGCGCCGTGGAGAATCTACGATAAATTCAAAGGTTTTGTTGACAAAAAAAAACATTAAAACCACTCAAAAGCCAATTCTGTAATCCATAAAGCAAGAGAAAATGATAAGATGTTTGTATATTGGTGTCGTGTTAGATAATCACATGCACAAAAATTAAATTTCCAAACTCAAATAATTTCCTTGCACTCTTCCTTGTCGACAAACTACTTTATTTTCCAACGGCATAGAGCTACTAGTCTGAATTACTAAAGGAAATTTATGAAAAAATGTTTTTAAACTATCCACGTTTCTTACACTCTCTGCATTAAAGAAAAACCCTTGATTTTTCAACTGAAATATTAGAACTATATGACTATTACAATTACTAGTCTTCAAAAAACTGCTGCCATCGATATTGCTGAAAATTAGTGGTGGTAGTTCTACGACGCTTAAAGGAAAATAAATCTAATACGGTGAAACTTTGTTTCAATCTCTGCTGTCTATCCGGACTGCCTTAGATGGCGAGAATACGTGGAGTACTATGAGTTTCGTGGGATTAGTCGATTGACATTGACCGGATCTCCATGGTTATCGGAAAAAAAAGTCAATATTGCTGAAGTGGAATCACTAAGGATTTCGTATTACAATCAGATACCATTGCACATAAATGATACGAACGACGCTGATATAAAAGAAAAAACATACAGCCATTTGGCTCTTCTTAGTTAATCCCACGTTTATTATTCTTACACTAATTACCAATATTTTTAGGTGTTCGCATAAGTATTTTTTGTTACACTGGATTAAAAAAAACTCTTATGCTAGAAACAGTTAAAATTCATTATTCTTTTTTATCCAGTGTAAGAAATTCATAGAAGGAACAAAAAACTATAGATCTACTAGTAATACACATCTTTCATTTTTTTATTTATCAATAACAGTAGAGTCCATTCGCAACATTTTTAGTGGGATAAGCTTAAAAATGGAGGAAAATTCGATTAAATCACTTTTAAAAAGAAACAAAGAAAAGGTTCTTAAGCTAAGCACATGGAATCATAAGTAAAAAATAGTTGACATTTTTAAAAAGATGAATAATGGAAAGGCCGCAAAAAAAGGTAGGGCCAAGTGAAGGGAACAGAAGGGAACAAGGTCCAAAACTTGATCCCCGTTGGAAAGACCAATCTCTGCTCTCCATATCCTTCTTCTCATCATTACTTCTCTACTCTTCCCCATCTTTTTTCCTCTCATTTTCTTAACATCTTGCGTAATTATTTACTAGTATTACAAATTTCTTCTTTAATTCATCACACCGAACAAAATTATTCTGTTATCATTTAAAAAGTTATATACAAGCACAAAACAACACTAGTTTGATTATCATTTTCTATTAACAATTTTGCGAAAGAAAGTGTATTACATGACTATATAGACTCGCCTTAATCGATGAAACTCTCCGATGATGTGCTAAAGCGATGAAGGAGGAGATGTTGTAGTCTCTGGTTTTTCTTCATCCGTTCGGTGGTTCGATGGGTTCGGTGTGCGGTGGTTACGGTGTATTCCGGTGAAACACGTGTTCGTTTCGTTTTTCTCCGGTGATGACTCGTAGTTTAAGTCAAGATGTGGTGACCTAGTGACGCGTGTCCCTTGATGGCGAGGGTCTCAACACGTGTACGTCCAAGTGAATTTCCCGATGCGTGGTAACGTATGGCGCCGATCGGGTTTTCTTTTTTGAGCTTAATTGCCCTTGTGTTTTGGGCTTTCTGTTTAATACGTTTGGGCTTTATGCTGGGCTTGGACCTTCATGGTCTCATGGTGTTGTATCTTTCTGTTGTGATACTTTTAAGATAAATGGAAATTTCAGATGGCAAAAAAAAAAAATATAGACTCGCCTTAATAAAACAAAGAAATAACTGAAACATTTGATGATAGAATGGTAAAAACACATCAGTGGTTAACATAAAATTTGTGAACTCAGTGACCCGGACGTCTTTATTGGTCCCTAGTTGGGAAGTTTCATAAAACTTGTGTCTGTGTTTAATTTTTCCACCACTCGTTTTTCCATTATTCGTCCAAATGTAAGTTTTTTTTTTTGGTAAAAAATGTAAGTTTTGCCTACGAGGGAGATGTAGGCTTGTTTGGTAATATGCAAAACGGGGAGTAACGCTCGTAATGCAAATTTACGGTCGAGTTATTGATCACAGAAAGTAGTGTAACTATAATTCGTAACATCATTATCGTTCCGTTCCACTCACAAAAAACATATGGAATTTTGACGTTAACCATGGTCCATTATAGAAAGAAGGATCTTGTGGAAGAAAACACTCGGATAGTTTTACAAAATACTAATCGAAGATCGATGTGTTTGATACTCTTTTTATATCAGAATAAGTGATGTTTTATGTTTTACATGCTTATTTTTTTTAAAGAAAAAAACAAAACATCATTTATCATTTATCTAAACACATGCATAATATTATCTAATTTTCTCAATTTTACTCTGAAACATTACTTGATACAAGGAGTATATATTATAGGAAATGTATTTTGATATATTAAACGTAATGTATAATAAAAGTTTATATACAGAGTTTAGTCTTGGAGACTAAGTTAGATAATAACTAACATTTCCTAAAACAGAGGAATGTGTATATACTATAGTTGAGATGAGATCTTTATAGTATCTCTCTTACACGTCCCCTCAAGCTGCAGCGTGGATGTCACACCAAGCATGTTCCGCAGTTCCAAGAAGCGAGCTCGAGTGAGTGGTTTCGTTAATGCATCCGCTAACTGATCACGAGTGTTGACATGTGAAACAGTTAGAGCTCCGAGTTGTACTTGTCCCCGAACAAATTGATAGTCAATGGCGATGTGTTTCATGCGAGAATGGAATATCGGATTAGCACTGAGGAATGTTGCTCCTACATTGTCGCAGAAGACGACGTGAGCTGATGGAAGCGAGACCCCAAGCTCAGAGAGAAGACTGCAAATCCATATAATTTCTGATGTTGCGTTTGCAACTGCACGATACTCCGCTTCTGTAGATGATCTCGCCACACCATTTTGTTTCTTTGAAGACCAGGATATGGGATGTTGACCGAGGTAGATGACATAAGAGTTTGTGGAGATATAGTCATTACTGTCACCAGCCCAGTCGGCATCTGAGTAAGCTCGAAGTACTATTTTGTTCTTGGCAGAGTAAAAAACACCGTGTGTCGGAGTTCCAGCTAGATAGCTTAGAATGCGTTTTGCAGCCTGCCAATGGTCTTCAGTTGGCTTGTGCATGAACTGTGATAGACGGTTAACCGCATATGCTATGTCAAGACGCGTAAACTGAAGATATTGGAGACTCCCTATTAGACGTCGATATTTGGTAGGGTCCGAGAGTGAGACACCGGAGTTGAGAGTGATTTTTGGAGATGAAGCCATCCGCGTGGTTATTGGCTTTGTGTTCATCATGTCATACTTATGGAGCAAGTCCAGTATGTATTTTTGTTGGCATAGATGGAGACCGCTCGGTGTACGATGAGCTTCGATTCCGAGGAAGTAGTTCAAGTCCTCTGCATCTTTTACTGAAAATCTTTTCGCAAGGAGGGTTAAAACGCGTTGAATACCAGTGGTGGTGTTGCCGGTTATCAGAATGTCATCGACATAAACCAGTAGATAGATATGGTGGCCTCCGTAGTGTAGAACAAAGAGCGATGTGTCCGCTAGAGAGTTCGTGAAACCCAGACTAAGGAGGAAGGTGCGAAGCTCCATGTACCAAGCTCAGGGAGCTTTTTTTAGCCCGTAGAGAGCCTTATGCAGTCTACACTCATAGTACGGTCTGTCTGTGTCGATGAACCCAGGCGGATGTTCCATATATACCTCATCCGTCAGTGTTCCCTGAAGAAAAGCATTGTTGACGTCTAGTTGTTTTACAGGCCAAGAGTTACTGATCGCAACATCTAGAACCAATATGAGTGTTGTTCACTTGACAACGGGGCTAAATGTCTCAACATAGTCCCTGCCAAACTCTTGCTTGTATCCCTTAGCGACCAGTCTTGACTTTGGACAATGAAGAGCACCATTGGAGTTGAACTTATTTTTGTAGAGCCAGCGACAGCCAACAACATTGAAACCCAGTTTGCGTGGGACCAGAGTGAAGGTGCCGTTGCGCACGAAAGCATCTATATCCGTCGACATTGAATCTCTCCATATTTTGTCCTTGAGAGCTTGAGGGATGGTGTTTGGTTCAGCTGGGATAGCAGACACTAGAGCGGCAGAGTAGTTGTACTTTTTACTTGGTTTTGTGATCAGTTTCTTCCGTCGAGTCACCATTGGGCGGTTATTCCTCAATGCTGGAGGTGGTGGTGTTGGTGATGGCGGGGGTTGAGAGGCAGAGGAAGACATCGTAGTGGAGAGAGCCGGTTCGGGAGATTCAGCAGAGGAACCCGCTACGATTGGAGAAGATGCGATGTTCTGATTCGTGGCAGGAGATGATAATGCTGCACCTGAAGTTAACACTGCACCACCATTGTCACTGTTAGTAATGCTTAAAGTAGGTGTTGAAGATTGTGCCTGAACTGACGGGTGAGGGTCCAAGCTCGGAGTGCCCGTTTGCTTAACGAGTAGAGCAGGTTGAGTGGGATTGGGTGGTGGTTGGGGCTGAAGAGGTATAGGTTATATTGTAGCGAGGGGATAAGGAGGAGGAGGTGTTTCGGTGGGTGTAGTCGAGGTCAGGGTAGGTTTGAGGTTTGTTTTGAAAGGGAAGGTTGCTTCGTCAAAACGTACATGTCTTGAAACGTAGATTCGACCGGTGTGGGGCTGAAGGCATAGATAGGCGCTATGAGTGGGAGAGTAGCCAATGAAGACGCAAGGCATAGAGCGATCTTCTAGTTTGTGGTGTGTATAGGTCCGCAACCAAGGGAAGCAAAGACAACTGTAGACGCGAGTTTTGGCATAGTTTGGCTGAGTACCAAACAATTTGTGGAATGGTGAATCCATCTGAAGAACAGGAGTTGGTAGGCGGTTTATGAGGTAGGTTGTTGTGCTGAAAGCATAGGACTAGTAAGACTTGGGCATGGAAGCATGAGTGAGCAGTGTTAGTCATGTTTCGACCACATGTATGTGCTTTCTTTCTGAGATTCCGTTGTGCTCCGGAGTGTGAGGTGGGGAAGTGAGATGAGAGACGCCTGCTTCGGATAAGAGTTTGCGGAGAGCTATGAATTCTCCTCCATTGTCTGAGTATAATGTGCCGATTTTTGTAGAGAAGAAGTTCTCGACGAGTGCTTTGAAAGCTTGAAATGTCTCCTTGACTTGCTACTTAAGTTTTAATGGGTAGAGCCAAGTATATCGGCTGTAGTGGTCTACTAACACAAGGTAGTACTTATAATTGTCTTTGGAGACAACTGGAGAACTCCAGAGATCAGTAAAAATATATTGAAGTGGGCGACTAGAGGTAATGGAAGTTTGATGAAAGGGTAATTTATGAGATTTATTGATAGCACAATCTGAGCACAAAGTGTTTTGGGTTACAGACTGTTTGTAGGGTAAAGAAAAATGAGAAACAACATTTTTGAGAATAGAAGCAGACGGGTGTCCTAGACGAAAATGCCAGTCAGACAAACTTATTTTAGGGGTAGATGAAGCAAAAAAGGATTGAAGGGTAGATGGGTTGATTGGCCACTCATAGAGCTCATCCTTGGTCTTTCCTTGGATTAACGGGACCCCCGAGCTGAGATCCTTCACCTGAAAGTGAGCAGGGAAAAATTCAACAAATATTTTGTTAGCATTACATAAGCGATAAACGGATATAAGGTTCTTTTTAATGTTTGGCACGCATAGAACATTATTCAGAAATAAGTTTCGTGCAGTATAAGGAAGAGATATTGAACCAGTGTGTGTGATTGGTAGGCCTGAGCCATCGCCTATCATCACTGTGTCATCACCAAGGTATGGCTGTTGCAGAGACATGTTGTGCAGATCACTAGTCAGGTGGTGTGTAACACCGGAGTCCATAAGCCAAGCAGTTGACGGGTGTCGAGCAGCGACAACTACATTAACTCTAGGTTGCCACGGACGAAACGGTGAGCCCGTGAGGTTGACTTGTTGTTGCTGCATCTGAGGGCATCTCCTTGCACTGTGACCAAAGATACTGCAGATTTGGCACCGGCCTTGATATCCTTTTGTGGTTTTGATCTCTTGTTTCTGCGGGTTGTACTGGTTTGGCTTGTAATTGTTGTTCCAGTTGTTGCCACGATGTTGTTGTTGCTTAGGCCGGGAGGTAGCCATATTAGCTGTCATCGATACGGAAGCAGAGGTGTGCGTGGTGACTGCCAAGAGATTTGCCTCTCTGTTGATAAGCTTCTCATGGATTTCCACAATGGAGGGAGTAGTGTCGCGCCCTTCTATATGATCAACAACAGTTTTGTAGTCCTCCGGGAGCCCATCAACGATGTACTCTATCTTGTCTTCATGGTCCAATGGTTTTCTAAGGAGAGCAAGTTGGCCAAAGCGGCTGGTGAGTTCTCTCACGTAATCATCAATGCTCTTGTCGCCTTTGGTGTAATGCTTCAGTTGCAGACGAAGTTGTTGAATGTGGCCGCGGGTTGGAGTAGCATAGGTTGCACTGAGGGATTTCCAGACCTCGTGGGAGGTCTTGGTGTTGGTGACGAGTGACTGAATGGATGGAGACAGAGTGCCGATGAGACCGCTATATATCAAGCGATCTTGACGGCGCCATTTGGAGTAGTCAGGATTGACAACTGGTTGATCATCGAGAGTGACGGTTTGGGGAGGAGCTATGGTCGTGCCGTCAAGGTAACCAGCCAGATCATAGCCATCGGGTAGAGCCTGGATCTGAAGGCCCCATGTCATGAAGTTGGTTGATGTTAATTTGGTAACATTAACCATGTTAAGGTTGAAAAGGGCTTTTGTTGTATCAACGATTTCAGCGTTAGTAGCCATAGGTGTGTGAAGGAAAAGCTCGAGAGAAGGGAGAGACGAAGAAGAAAAAGATGGGAATGGCGGCTGAAAAAAAAAATTTAGGGTTATCGGTTTGCTCTTGATACCATATAGGAAATGTATTTTGATACATTAAACGTAATGTACAATAGATGTTTATATACAGAGTTTAGTTTTGGAGACTAAGTTAGATAATAACTAACATTTCCTAAAAAAGAAGAATGTGTATATACTATAGTTGAGAAGAGATCTTTGTAGTATCTCTCTTACATATATATTATCATACTTGATGGCACATTAAACTATAATAATATTCATAAAAGTCTAACTATTATATTAAAATTATGAAACCCAAAAATATTGGATTATAGTTTTTTTCAGAAAAATTGGATTATAGTTAGATGGGTTTAAAACAACTCAGATAGATGTCCAGGGATAGAACTTTTTGTTATAAAAAAGTGTCGATTTAATGCATTTTTTAATTATTCTATTTCCTTACCCCTATATAATTAAAATAATAAATGCAATAAATCTATATTATTAAAAGAGAAGTACTCATTTGAAAATGTTCTTACTTCATTAATTAAACTCCCTATTTTTTTTGCTTGTTTTTTTCAGTTGCATTTATGAAATATCCTAAAACGAATAAAACTGCATAAAACGAATAAAACTGCATAATTTATTACTTGTCTTTTCAGTTACATTAATGAAATATGCTTAAATGAATTTAAAATTCCTATTTTATTGTTTGTCTTTTTCAGTTACCTTAATGAAATATCCTTAAATAAATTTGGATATAATGTCATTTAATCAACCAAAAAAACTCATGAATTATCCTTACGTGCATAATTTTAATAATGGAGATTTTTAAAAACGTGCATCATTAAAATGTTACCTAAAACATGCAGCACTA
>NC_027751.1:50104941-50109096 GCF_000695525.1 Brassica oleracea var. oleracea
ATATTCTAATTAAAATATGTAAAATTTAATATAGTTTTAAGGAAATGGTCAAAAAAAAATACACATAAAATAATCATGATTTTTGTTAACTGGGCGGATCATTATTTATATGATATCGCACACGAAAAAAAAAATTTTGTTTTTAAAATTATCTAATTAACTCTATACTCATTTTTTTTATACTTCTTATATGATATCACACATTCGTAAAAAAATAGTTAGTTTAAGATGCAAAAAAAATATTTACTTAATGAATATAATATGAACGAATATTACAAATATATCATTTAATAAAATAAATAATTAAAAACTGAAAATTCATATCCGCGCTGAATATAGTTAAATAAGAGTAAAACTGAATATTTAACCATATTTGATAAGTATGAAAAATGTAAAAATATATCTAATATGAAACATAGTGAGTATATATTTTAGTCAATTAATTCGTAGATATTAGAAATAATTATATAGTGTTGGTGGCGATGTGGCTCCACCAGTTGGTCTTTTATTACGAATGCAGTCTTCTCCATGTGTACAAAGATACGATTATGGTGTTGATCCATCAAAAACTAATTATTTAATAATATTCGATTTATAAAAAAAAAAGAAACATCACTAACAAAAATTTAAGGATTTCATATAATTAAACAAGAGCAAAGATTCCGGAGATATGTCTACTACATGAGTAATGGACCCAATCGATTTGATAGCTACATTGTCAAAAAGATTAATATTAACCGGTTCAAAATAGAATATTATATTTTTTTAAATGCAGGTCTCATAGACTATTTATAAAACCCAGTGACACGTTTTTGTAATCTAATAAAATAACCTATTTATTTATGACAACTTCATATGTACATAGAACATATATAGAAAAAAGGTATGATATGATAGAGTGCGTTCACAAGGGCTTACCAAACCTGCGATATGATTTTATTACAACGCGAAATTTTATAAAATTTTGTCACAAATTGTCCTTAAGGCAAATTGTCAAAAAGGAAATGGACCCACTAGCCAATAAGGGGATCTATGGCAGAATCGTCCGATAGTAAAAAAGCATATTTATAAATGATGAAACGGCGGCGGCTTTGTAAAGCATCCTGTTTACTATTCATTGTGCGCATGTTTCTTTTGTAAAGCCTCAAGCGTGCAAGTTCGTGGAAGGTCCGTTTCCGGTTTGTCTCAACTATGGAGTTTCTTGGCTCATATTCATAGTCGTATGTGTTTCACAGCGTTAACTGTTTCGGCTCCCAGTCTAAGGATGACAAGAGCTCTTCGGTTTCAGACTTAGCATTTTCGAGATCTAACTATTCCCAGACCTGATACACCTATTTGTAATTCTATCTGGAGTGTGCAAATAATTATCTCCTTCTTGGCTTAAAACTAGTCTTCTTTTCTTTGAGCAACGACTAGTCTTTGATAGTATAGTTAGAGTATATATATCGTTCCTCAAGCAATGGAAATTCGAACTTAAAGAACAAATCGGTTGTAGTGGCCGGAAAGAGTTTGATCCATAATAACATAGAGAAAAATATATATAAATAGGAAAGAGTCTGGTCCAAAACATTCACATGTGTGTAAATCGAAGAAAATGTCATATACCTCCGGTATTATTGTTGGACAAATATAATTTTATGTTGGTTTTACCTTTTTAGTGTTATGAGTAATATGATGAAAATTTACATTATGTAGGTTGTAGTGTTAATCTCACCAGGGGTGGCCACGAATCGGATATCCGGGTTTTTGGAGGTTTCGTGATCCGATCCGTTTTGTCAGAATAATCAATTATCCGATCTGATTCGATCTGTAGCCATCCGGATATTCGGTGTTCCAGATATCCGAAAATTTAAAATTTTTAACCGGATATCCGATTCGATCTGTAAAAATAAACAAAAAATTCAAAAATATATAAAAATTCAAAAAATAATATAAAATAATAATATTTTATTACAAAAATAAAAATGTATTTACTTTTTAAAATTATAATAAATAATTTAATAAATTTAGTAAATTTAGTAATACTATAAAACTTATATACAATATAATATTTATACAACTTATATACATAATTATTTTAATATATGTATATATATGTAACGGATTGGATCAGATATTCGTTCCTAAAAATATTAGTATTTGTGATTTACTTCGTTTTTTACGAATATTACATTTTAATATTTGCTTTGATTCGTAAAGTAATGGGTATATGGATTTTTTGATTCGAATCGAAACGAATAACGAATCAAATCAATATTTACGGATATTTTGTCCAGCCCTGAATGTCACACTAGTCTATGCGTATGTACTTACGTCTAGATTTCATATCAAATAGTATAACTCAATAAAATATGTAGTCTAGAAGTTATCAACATGATATAAAAGCAATACTGTATAAAAGTATGAGAATAATGTAAATATAGTATGTTGTCAACTTCTTTAGTGGAATCCTATTAGAAAACATATAGAAAAGGATAATATATTCATTATCATTTAATTTAATTTTGAAACCTTACCATATGTAATCGTCAAATAATTTACAAATATGCGTTTTCTCAAATGTGGTGATGAATTACAGGTTTACTATATTAATACTGCGTGAAACAGAAGCAAAAACAAGAAACTCGTTGGGTAAAATCTGCAGTTTCTGCACCAAATTAAAGAAAACCTGCAACATTGCCGCCTTTACATAAATACACTCTCTATACACACATAGGTAATAGGTTCTTTGCAGTCATGTATATTTGTTTATAATACTCCCTCTGTTTCATTATAAGTATCACTTAGACATTTTTCACACATATTAAAAAAATGATTGAAATGTATTTATGTTTTTATTAATTACGTCTAATTGACCAATGATATTTGAGATAAATAAATTTATTTATTAGATCAATGTATTTTACAATTATATATTCAGCTGAAAGTAAGTAAAAACTGTATTGAAAATCTAGAACGACACTTTTTACGTAACAAGAAAAAAAGTTAAATTGACATTCTTTAAGAAACAGAGGGAATACTATGCAAGTTGGTTAAATTTATAAAGTTTCAAAAAATAGTTAACTTTCTTTGTCTACAAATAATTAAACCGTTGCTTAAGAGTGGGAACATGTTATACAATATTTAAACTATCCAACATTTCAGTATGAGAACTCCTAGAGGGATCACGGGGTTTAGACCTTTTTAGCAGCTGCGCAAGCAAGTTACTTACAAAACGTAGAACCAAAGATTGCTAAGATTGCCATATTAATATTGATAATAACTGCATATTCGTGCATTGCACATCAATATTATAATTTTCATTTTTATAAAAAGGTATCATAATACAATTAATTAACAGACGAGATGTTTATAATATAAAATTTTCTGTAAAACTCTTTAGTTTAGACCATTAGAGCATGATTATTAGGGGTTTTTATGGTGGAGTTCTTAACGGAATATAAGAACATGTCTCGTAACTTTTAACTAAAAAGTTAAGAATCGGTTCTTTAAGAACCGATTCTTAACTTTTTTTAGTTAAAAGTTGAAAGTTGAGAGCCGATTCTTAACTTTTTTAGTTAAAAATTAAGAGACGGGTTCTTGTATTTCGTTAAGAACCACACTCTAACAACCCCCAATAATCATGCTCTTAGTGTCGACCTTACCTTTGACATCAAGGATAAAATATCCAAATTTTTTTCTTGAAATAACACATGTATATGAAAAACTATAACTATCCAATTTTTTCTTGAAATAACATATGTTTTGTGAAAAAACTATAAATATCCCATTTTTCTTGAAATAACACATGTATCATAAATAATTTATATTTTGGAACAAAAATATTTATAAAGTAACTTATATTATGAAATAGAGGAAGTTGTATATTTAACACTACAAGAAAACACAGTTTTAGCAAGGAAATTTAACGAGGAAAACTATTCCTCGTGAAATTACGATGACTTAACGATGAAATTGCGAGGAAATAAAGTTTCGTCGTAATGGCCTTGTAAAATACCGAGTAAAGCTTTTCCTCGTAAAATCGTCGTAAGTTAACGTGGTTTTTCCGAGAAAAATGTGTTTCGTCGCAAATTCGTCGTAATTTTAGCATGATTTTTACGAGGAAATAACTTACGAGGAAAGAACGAGAAATCCACCAACTTAACACGTTTTTTT
>NC_027751.1:50113427-50161508 GCF_000695525.1 Brassica oleracea var. oleracea
CTTACGTTTTTATTACGACGAATTTATTTAGAGGTTTTTGCGTGTCTTTTACGACGAATCATTTACGAGTTTCTTACGAGGAAGCACAACGACCGCGTTACGTGGAAACCCCACGTGGTCTTTACGACGAAAACTTAATTCTTCTTTACGAGGAAAATATAACCTCGCTAATTAACGAGGAAATGGCGACGAATCTTCTCTTACGACAATCATATAACGACGAAACGCCTTTCATCGCCATTTCCTCGTAAGCTTTCTTTTCCGAGGAAATAACGACGATTTTGGCCGTCGTTAAATTTGTGTTTTCTTGTAGTGTAAAGATATCTAACCGTATATAGCTGTTGAAAAAATAGATCTCTAACTCTAGATGCTAATTCAATAAATCGCCAACTTTGATGTGTTTGTGTTACATTGTTTTTTGTCAATCATGTCTCAATTTGAATCAATGAATATTTTGTGAGTCTTTGATCAAAAAAAAGAATATTTTGTGAGTCATACAAGTAGAACTAATGATTTGGTAGATGGAAAAGATGTATACCCTTTTGCTTATATACGATTTATGTATTTTAAACCCACGTGGCTTAACAATTTAGCTTTTATTCTATTTTTTTAATAGAACCCGGAAATTCTGGATGTCAATAGTCACACTACATACTAATGCGAAAACGTAAAAAAGTTAGATGCTACCGTTACCCAGTCTGCCGTTACCTAAAAAAAAGTTAATGGTATGATTTTACAGCAGCTGTGTAATCTATTTATGTTTTTATTAAAAAATAAATAAATATATAAAAAAGAGAGAAGAGATTTGGGGGTATATAAAAAGGAGAGGGGGTGAAGTTCGAAGCCATCTTATAAGTTATTTTAGCTTTCATTCCTTCTTTTGCTCTGATCAAAGAACTCTCTATCTCTCTCTTCTCTGCCATCTTCTGCGTTTTCTTCTCTGCCAAAGACAGAGAGAGAGTAGCTATTCCTCATCGAAAGAGAAAAAGATGAACAAGTGTAACTAAAGAACATAATCAGTTTTGGTCTTTGTTTGCTTCTGCTTCGTTCTCACCTTCTTCTTCTCTTCTCTGATGTAAGTAACTCTCTTTATTTTTCTCTGTTTTTTTTCCTCTAAATAAGAGAAAACGTGAACAAAGAATAATAATTTTTACACTCTGCTTTAACTTATCCTCGTAACCGTTTCCTCTGCTTTAATCACACCTGAATCATCTACCAAGTCTGATATCTCTCTCTCTCTCTCTCTCTCTCTCTCTCTCTCTCTCTCTCTCTCTCTTTCTTGTCTATGTTCCTTGTTCACTTAGTTTTTGATTCTTCTTCGTCATATTTTACTCTCAGATCTACTAAAGGCAAAACATATAGAAAGCAAAAAATATGTCGGCGGGAGAAGAAGCAATAGTAGCTAGCGGAAATGACAACGAAGGAGATCAGACCAACGGAAACCACACCGGAAAAACCGACGAATACGACCCATCCACCGGTTCTGCACTAAGCAACTTCCTCTGGCACGGTGGCTCCGTCTGGGACGCTTGGTTCAGCTGCGCATCTAACCAGGTACGAGATTCAAGAACCCTCATAAATTGAGAAAAAAAACAAGAAAATCTTTTTTTTTTGAAACATTTGTAAAAACAAGAAAATCTTGATTTCAAGAATCCTCAAAAAATCTTGCTTTGTTACCTTTTCAGGTGGCCCAAGTGCTTCTGACACTACCGTACTCGTTCAGTCAACTAGGAATGTTATCAGGAATAGTACTTCAGATCTTCTATGGACTACTCGGAAGCTGGACTGCTTATCTCATCAGTGTTCTCTACGTTGAGTATCGAGCTCGTAAAGAGAAAGAAGGCAAAAACTTCAAAAACCACGTTATTCAGGTATATAATTATCATTACTAATCACTCACTAATTGTAGTTAACTCTCACCTAAATCATTTTAATAACAGTGGTTTGAAGTACTTGATGGGCTACTCGGCACCTACTGGAAAGCAGTAGGACTTGCATTTAACTGCACTTTCCTCTTGTTTGGATCTGTAATCCAACTCATTGCTTGTGCCAGGTCTCTTTAATCTCACTTTTAATGATCTCTCTCTCTCTCCCTTTTTAATTATTAATGGATGATTAATATAAATTGATGATTGATTGGTTGCAGTAACATTTATTACATAAACGATCACTTGGACAAGAGAACATGGACTTACATATTCGGCGCGTGCTGTGCAACCACTGTGTTCATACCGTCGTTCCATAATTACCGAATCTGGTCATTCCTCGGCTTGGGTATGACCACCTACACGGCCTGGTACATGGCCATCGCCTCCATTATCCACGGCCAGGTATTATATAAAATATATATAGATTCTTACAAAATATAATAACACAGATAAATACATTGTCGTTTTCATATATTTATGCTTTGCAAAGAGGTGACAGTATATGCCCTTGATTAAAAAAGAAATAATATTCGAATTTCTCTTTTAAGATTAGGGGAAAAGAATTGGATTATTCTATGCATCTAGACGCAAATTTGTATTTATTTTTGCTTCTATAACCAGGCAATTATAGAAATGTTTTGATATTCTCTTGATCAAATCACTGTTTTTTTTTTATCAAGATCAAATCACTGTTTAAGATTTGTGTTTTGGTTTCTTGTTAATTTTTAACTTTTAGACGGAAGGTGTGAAGCACACAGGTCCAACGAAGCTGGTGCTTTATTTTACCGGAGCTACCAATATCTTGTATACCTTTGGTGGTCACGCGGTTACTGTGTAAGTTTTTTCTTACTACTATTTCCATCTATATTTGATAGGGTAATAATTCTTTTTATTAAATTCTGTCAGATATAGTTGAATACTATTTAAGTTAAAGCTCAAATGGCAGTAAAAGTATATGATAAATTTCAGTATTAAATTCTGGGTGCTGTATCGTTTTTCGCCGCTTCTATTGCAGCTTTTGCCGGCAAATAAGGTGTAATATCATGATGATTATCGTTAATTATTTTTCTATCCTTAAAGTAGTAGTTATAAAATGTTACAAAAACATGTATAGCCTTTAACAAATAGTAAGAGACTATAAAACTAAAATAAAAAATAATAATTAATATTCTTATCCCTAAACCGTTGAATGCCACTTCTAGTATTAATGTTTGAATGGAAAAGTGGACCGTAGTACTTGATACACTTGGACAAGAGAACTGTTTTTGTGTTGACATTCACATATTTTAAAAATTCCAGGAGAACTGCGCACATGTACTTCTCGTCTAAAAAATGTCAAATACACCCTTATGCTTATCTGAACATTTATGATTAATTATGGGGATTAACAGTTAAGTATAATTATGCAGTGAGATAATGCATGCAATGTGGAAACCACAAAAGTTTAAGTACATTTACTTGATGGCGACATTATACGTTTTCACACTAACGATTCCGTCAGCTTCCGCCGTTTACTGGGCCTTCGGAGACGCACTTCTCAACCACTCCAACGCTTTCTCTCTTCTCCCCAAGAACGGGTGGCGTGACGCCGCCGTTATCCTCATGCTCATTCACCAAGTAAATTATAATAAACCTTAAGTATTATATAAACATTTATTATTTTTACCATAAGGTTAATAATGAAGCTTAATGCAATGTGTTGATGCAGTTTATAACGTTTGGATTCGCGTGTACCCCGCTCTACTTTGTGTGGGAGAAAGTGATAGGGATGCATGATACAAAGAGCATTTTCTTGAGGGCTTTAGCTAGATTGCCTGTGGTTATACCGATATGGTTTTTAGCTATTATATTCCCGTTCTTCGGTCCAATCAATTCAGCGGTTGGTGCTCTTCTGGTTAGCTTCACCGTCTATATCATCCCTGCCCTCGCTCACATGCTCACTTACCGATCTGCCTCCGCTCGTCAGGTTTGCTTTTACAAACTCCCTCTCTTTTACTAGCGCAATAAAACTCAGATTTAAATATCGAGACTACAAATGGTTTATATTTTGCGCTAGACATGATTAAGACATTATAACATGCATACGCAAAACATTATCTCGTAGCTTGATTTAAAACAATGGTTTAGGTTTACAGATGTTACCTATAATCATTATAATTCTCCTAATGATGTGGGATTATTGAATAATTCTATAGTTATGGCCCTTATGGGTAGGGTTGTGAATAGATTATTGGCACTGGAGGGTATAAAGGTCTTATTCAGAAGGATAAATTGGGGTCAGTGTTCCGTATCTTAACGGAGGATGGGATCATCACCCACATTCCTTACTTGCGTCCCCTCCAAATATTTATTTGAGTTGGTTTCAAAGCTCTTATTTTTTTATTATGCTTTTTAAAAAGTAAAAAAAAAAATCATGTCATGTTTTCTGGTTAGGTTAGAATTAGTAATTGACCATGAATTTCTTTTCCTCTGTTTCAAACTCGTGTATATTATATTACTAACAATAGAAAAGAAAAAAAGAAAAAAGAAGTTAGAAAAGGGATAGTGTCGAGGAAAATAAGGGAGAGAAGAAAATAGGTAAGAGTCAGGAGCTGTACAATAGGGACTGTCTGCCTAACATTAATCTAAAAGTGAATGTCTGAGTATGACAAATCATAAGTTCATAACCATACCTCCCTCTCTCTTTCTCATTCATGGGTCAACACAGCTTTGGCTTTTGTCCATTACCATACGACAAACACATACAGTCACTTATTATCTCTCTTCAATAGTTCTTGATTTTTCTTAATTAATCTTTTGGACTTTTCTTGTAGAATGCGGCGGAGAAGCCACCGTTCTTCATGCCAAGCTGGACGGCGATGTACGTGTTGAACGCTTTCGTGGTAATTTGGGTTCTAATAGTCGGGTTCGGGTTTGGTGGATGGGCGAGTGTAACCAACTTTGTTCGTCAAGTCGACACTTTTGGTCTTTTTGCTAAGTGTTACCAATGTAAATCACCGGTTCCAGCTGGCGCGGCTCATGCCCCGGTCTCCGCTTTACACCACCGCCTTTGAGAGATCTAATGCTTTTGTGGAATTTTTTAAAAATTATTTGTTCTTATTTTCGTGTTTTGTGTTTGTATACGTGTGGGAGTAAAAAAGTCACCAAAATAGTGTACTTATTACACATCCCCTTTGAATGCGTGTTAAGCTCTTAGTTTGTTTTGGGTGTTGTATTTTTCACTCGTTAATTAGGTCGATAATATAGTAGTGTGTGATTTGTTAATTTGGTATTGTTAAAACAATAGGCTAAAAATGTATTGACTTCTCTGCTTTTTTTTTTTTGCTTGTGGGAAACACATAATAATTCTTATTTTTTTTTGCTAAAACATAATAATTCTTATTATCATATTTAATTGTTGGCGTAGCTAATTTGAATTATTTAATGAATTTGTCTTTAGAAAAAAGATTTCTCTAACGTTTTTATACTAATTTTGTAATAAACTAAATGTTATAAATGTAAGAAAACATGCATAAACATGCATAAATACCGGAATATGGCATTTATAAAACAGATCTAGTGGAAAAGGATATTTATTTTTTGCAAGTTTACTTAATTAGGAAATAAATACAGAGAACAATGGACAAGTTGGAGCGACGGAGCCGGTCATTTCTTTATGGGAGCACATGGGTGTGGGGAGGGACCGCACGTGGCTTCTTCATCTGAGTCACGTGCCATTATTGACTTATCACTCTTTCTCTCTGTTCAGACACTTTGAAGTTTGAAGGAATGGATCAGAGGACCGTTCTTGTCTCTCTTATTAAATATGACATGTGTTCATATCATTACTCAATCTTTACCCATATCATACGCTCTGGTTTCACATGTACTTTGGATGAAAAGAAACTATATAATATTTACTAGTATTCTCATTCTGTACTCTCAATTTGACCTTTTGTTTTAAATTGGTATGTAAAAAAAAAAAGTAAAGCGCCTTGGGAAAATGTTTAGTCTAATAGCGAATAATCATTTTTAATCATTTTTGTAGAAAGAACAAAAGAAAGATATGAATGCAGCACCATAATGTGAATGTGAGTGATTAGCGTTTGAGAAGTGCAGCCGGGACTCGCTACGAGGGGTTGAAGTAATGCTGGTTACTGAGTGGGTCAAATAGTCATGACTCCTAACTAATGTGGCGAGATGTGAATCATCTTCAATTTGTTCTGATTTTAGGCCATGTGAACTTTGTTACAGAAGATTTTTTTTCTTTGTTTTAATACAGACTTCAATTAGTGAAAGATGGAGTATTTGAGCGGGCCTTGTGGTAGGTCCAGTGGTAGTAGACGAGCCTAAGATGCAAACACATTATGGGTTCGATCCTCATGCTGCGGAAACTAAGTCACATTCTTCTGCTCACCATGGCTGCGGATACGTCCGTATGAAAACCCGGGAGAGGACCTGTCGTGGGCTGCACCTCCCACCCAAGAGTTAGGTCTGTGTCTTTAATAGATCCGGGTTTAACTTTTTTTCTTCAAAAAAAAAAGAAAGATAGAGTATTTTGGAAACTTAAAATCTTGTTAACATGGATACTAGCAAGTTGTATTTTAAATAAGGGTACTTGTAAAAGATAAATATTTGATAGCATTCCTACAACAGGGTATGCAAAGTTTGTTTACTATCTTATGTCCAAACCTAATCAGGCATCGTTTAACATGGTAGCTTGTAGTAGGGGTTTGTCCCGACCATTTCTTTACCAAATTGATTTGGACATTTGTGTTTTCTCTCTCACTTTGGACTCTCCCAAATCGTATATAAGACCTAAACCTCGGTCGAACGAGAACATTTCAATGTTAATAAGCCCTCAACCCAATATACTTGGGCTCAAATTAGCCCAATAGCCCAATTAAGGAGCCAACTAATTGTCTCTAGCAACATTAGATAACGAAAACCTACACTTTTGCCACCTCTTATCTAAACATCTTGACTTTCAACTTGTATGTGATTAAAGAAATGAGCTGAGCAGTTCTTGTTGTGTAACTCGGAAACTCTTACGTGGAGTCTCTTGCTCTTGCGAGTGGAGTTGAGTATGTCAAGCTCAGGTAGCTTGCTTCTGAACCAGTTGATTCTCTCGCTCTTGGTAGCATTAAGAGGAGGTTCCAACGGATCTAACTCCTCCTTTTCTTTGTCATCCGAGCTCGCGACATAGAAACTGCTTCTACTACTACAACTCATGGGGAAAGGCACGTTTGGTTGAACGGTGGCGTATTGTTAGAGACAGTACGTACCACTAACTTGTTGGATTAGCAATTTTTTGACGATGATAAGTAATGACGTAAATGGCAAGTAACCCAAAAATAAGTTCACAATATGATATGTAACGTCTATATGCTAAGAATAAGGTAGTTTTCATAAGATTGTTGCTACAAAAATACACAGAGAATTTCATTAACTAGAATGCTGGCATATTAGGGCAGTAAAAGGATGGCGATGACTTGTTCTTGTCCATTGAGTTTGTTGCATTGCTTGTTACCCGGAGATTCCCAGGAACACTACGCTTTATGTTCTGCACAGAAACAGTTTGGTAAGAAGTTAAGAAGAAAAGCTTGCAAGTCACAATTGAGTAGCTTCAATTGTTAAAGGAACAAGGAACTGTACCATGTGCCTCATGGCCATATCAAGAGACGACCTAGAGAGAGTTCTCCCGAATCCCGAGTTCATGTTGTTGTCATCATGTTTTGGAGGTGGCAGTTTCCTCATGTTCACCACTCTTTCCACCATTTGAGTCCCCATCAAAACAGGATTCACATCATCGCTAATCTTGGACGACCGTCCCGTTGATCTGCGACCAAAACTGTAGACTCTAGTTCTTGAAGTTGAGACTGGTCGAGCCGGTATTTCACGGATTGTTAAAGATGTGGACTTAGCAGCAGTAGGAACTGACTTCCCCACAGAAGATGAACGGGTAAACGCAGCTGCTCGTGGGTTTGATTTGATTGACGAGGCTCTAGGAGCAGGGTTGGTTGGTCTTGCCGAAGATAATGTGGTTCGTTGAGTTGGTGTAGCTTGTCTTGAAGGCTTACTTTTTGTTTCTGGTTCTGCAATGGTGTTGGACTGTTTGCTCACAGCTGTTGAAGAATCCAACCTTGTGGTTTTCTTGGAAGCCTTAACGCTCAACGTCACAGCTTCTTGCATAATGTTTTCAACCTTCAAAACAAAAACTTAACATGAATCAGCACGAGCAATCATTAAGCGTGAATGATTACATTCCACAATGAAGTGAACCATAATTGCTTAGGACAAGGAGAGATGTTAGTATGTTACATAGACTGGCCAAAACCTTGAAGAGCTGGAAATTATCACTTGAAAGTTTTGTAATTGATTCTCACCCGTGGTTTTAGAGCAGTAGACCTAGCTGCTTTAGACTGCTTGAGTTTAACCATAGAGTTCTCTTGCGCTTCTTCCTCACCTCCTGTCTCTGGAGCCGCAAGTAACCTGAGAAATTATCATCTCTAAACGTTAATGTCTTCAACAAAAAAAGGTAGTTGAATCTATAACCCCATTGAGGCATCTACATTCTATCTAACAGAAGCAAACATCAACCAGAATCTCATTTACAAACACTAATACGAGAGATAGCACAGATACATCTCAAAAGAAGTACCACTCATAATCAGATTTGTTGTTCTCAGAGTCCAAGAACTTCTCAATAGCGCTCCTACGCAGATGAACATATCTCGTTGTTGTTGACTCTAAGCTCTCTGTGGTAGTCTCCTCAACACTCTTTGTTCCTGCGAAAAAAATCCAACAATACGATACATACATTCAAGATATCGACAGCAAACTTAGCTAACCGATCAATACTAGAGGTCAAGCAATCACCATGAGCAGCTAACTGAAATTCAAAAGCACGAAGATAATGTAAACGCGAACGATTTCAAATGCATAACCGTATCAACTAAGCAGAGATTCAGCAAAATCAGCTAACAGATCAATACTAGAGATCCACCAGGCTTCTCGTAGATCCAGTCACCACATGAACAACTAACGAGATTCAAGAGCTGAGCAAACAACACTATCGATACGGAAACAAGTAGCTACTTCAAATATACAATCGAATCAAACTCAGCAGAGATTCATCACAATCTTCCTAGTCCGATTCTTAGATTCAAGTTCCGTGAGCTCAGAGATCAATCCGATAACTAACCAGGCTCTGAGAGAGAAGAAACGCCTTGAACCTTCTCGCGCCTTCGCATCTCCAGGAACAGGGATAGCTCTTCATCTACGTCTCGAGCCACAACGTTCGCCATTATCGAAAACCTCTTTCTTCTTCTTCACACTATCGCTTTCAGCTGATCTTATGTTGGCGATGAGTAAACGAAAGATTCTTTTTTACGAAACTACCACTATTCTGTTTGTCAGGTACTCTACTCTTTTGCAGGAGGTGGAGCGTTGGAGGTGGGGGCATCGATGTAATTGATGTAGGTCCCTTTGACTGCATATATTAGATCTCAACCGTTTGATGTATAACGGCGATGAGTGATCGGACGGTTGGTATTTGAATGGAGTGACCAATGAAGCAGCCTCGTATATCGTGTGATTCAAACTCCTCACGACCTGGGTTTTTTTTAATTTGTTTTTGTTCTACTACTGTACATCTAATAGGCCCAGTAGCTAATTTATTGGGCCTTTTGATCCATTGAAGCCCACGAAGAACCGGTACAGAGAAATATATGTACCGATCAACCGACTCCAAGTCTAAGCTGTATCAAACCAAAATGTATGCATGCATGGTTTAGCTACCGTGATTCCAATATCAAACCAAAACCATGCACATCTTTTGGTTTGATATTGTTTAGAGGAGTGTTTAGTAACAGTTCATTTCTGAACACATTCTCAATGGCTAATCTGCTATGCCTAATTGTTAATCATTATGAAGGAAAAACTAATAATCTCATAACTAACTGCTAAGAAGAATGATTAATCATAAAATAATGAGATAGAACATTAGACACAAAATATTAATAGATATATAGAATATAGTCCATCTAAAACCCACACATGAACATCAGAAAAACTTCTCAAAACTCATCTTCATCAAGACCACAACACAAAGCATAATGTGAGAATACATTACACTCATTGAATCTCAGAAACCTCTCTGACAAGTTTTTGTATTTGAAAATGAATCAAGAAATTGGGCAAATTTTTCTTCTTCACTGTTCCTTTGAGAGTTTTGTTTCAACACATTGGCACTATTCCAGATTTAAGATGAGAAAACTCCTTCGCCGACAGCAGCGGCAACATTGTTCATAAGTTGATGTCCCAAGTGAATAGCATTTGGTTGTTCTGAAATAAACATTTCCGTAACCATTGTTGTCCATCTAGTAACGTGTATAAAAAAATATTAAAATATGAAATTTAACTCACTCTGAGGAAGTTTGTCGACGAAGAAACAAATGGCAATGATGATGTAGCAAAGCAAGAGAACCAATCCCTTCATGTAGTGCGAAGTACCATCCTAAAGAACCACAAAACATAACACAATATTTAAGCATTTGATACTTGATTTTTGAATAATCCTTTGATTTGTATAATGGGATTATGACAAATAGATGAGAGTAAATCACACAAAGTTGTTTACAAAGAATATTATTAGACTCTCATGAAAATAATATTACAATATGCATAGTTTATATAGAGAATAAATTAATCTAATATTTTGAAAAAAATAAAAATAAATCAACCTAATTTCCAAAACTAATATGAAATAGTATATAATAAATAATGATAAGTTTTCTATTCTAATATTTTGATGTATATCATGATATTGATCATTGGATTATGTCGATATTCTAGATCTCCCAATAGATTATATAATATTTGTAAGGTGTTGAAGAATGTTTAACCTGTAATGTGAAGGCTGTGATGATAATGGAAAGAGCAAGAGAACCGGTTTCGAGGAGATTGAAGTTGAGATCCATATTAATTCCTAGAATCCACGCCACGATGATGGTCAAGGGGACAACGAATAAGCCAATCTGAGTTGCAGAGCCTAAGGCGACTCCCAAAGATATGTCCTACGAAATATTTGCATTATGTGAGTCATGCATTGTATCATTTTTTTGGTTAATTCACAAGTTTGTTATAAAGGGATATTGATGCTAAAATGGAACTCACAAGCTTGTTCTTAAAAGCGAAAATGATGGCTCCAGCGTGTTCAGCTGCGTTTCCAACAATAGGAAGCAATATGATACTTATGAAACTCACTGATAGTCCCCATGATTCCGATGCTTCCTAACCAATGATAAAGCTTAGTTAAGTTTATTTGTATGTATATATATAAATGTTCAAGAAATTGCTAAGACCGTTTAGAAAAATCATTTTACTTATGATTGATTTGCTACCAAGGTGACCGTTTAGGCACGGTCTAAACCGATTTTGTAGAACAACGTACATATAGTTCATTAAGATTTCAAAAAAGGTCATGAAACTTAGCAAAAGTTACCTCAATGGTGGCCACAACATACTCTGATAGCAATGCGATGACTAGTGTCATCCCAACCAGCCACACAAATCCACTCCAAAATCCAATCACAGCTGTTTCTTCCTCAACATTGTCATCAAACTCGTCCTCCTAAACCAAAGTTCGTTTTAAAGTTTGTTCAAACACGAAAAATTCAAATTCCTTACGTTTATCTGTTTATACCTGATCTTGTGCGTCGAACAATTGGCGATGAGTCCAAAGCTGAAAAACGAGATATGCGATGTAACTGATCAACATAACAATACTGCTGGCTCGTGAAAGATTCAGGGACATGTCAGCAATTAAATCAGCAGAGGTCTCTCCGTTTCCAACGTATCCGAACAACATTGGCAGCAAGTGACACAACAGTCCCATTAGGAGTAAAAAGAAGTTCACATCGGCTTGTTTCTGCAACAATAACAAAAAAAAGACACCACAAAATCAAATTAATGTGGTTCCTCAAGTCCATTACTTAAATATTAACCGGACTAAATACTACTACCACTTGATCGTTTATTAAGATAGAAGATAAATATACCATTTATGTACCCTAACAATACAGGGTCAAGACTAATAGTACCAAACCTATTTCATTAAACTCCGGTTCAGTTATCTTAAACTCAAAGAAAAATAGAAAATACTATTGGATTTGTTGACTTTAGATAATGAGGCTATACCCGGTCGAACCGTTGCTCCCTTCGGAGATTAGCAATTCCACCACAGAAGAGCGAAGTCCCGAGAACCAATAGAAGGTTCGACAAAATCGAACCAAGCAACGAGTATTTCACCACTGCGACCTTGTGATTAGTCAATGCCAGAATCGCGATGATCAGTTCAGTTGCGTTTCCACACGTTGCGTTCAATAGACCACCCACTGCCGTTCAAAACACACAAGCATTGAGTAAAATAAGAAATTACTGTCACTGAAACTGTAGATTATAAATAAAAACGAATAGGTTGGTAGACGTTACATGTAGGACCGGTGTAGAAAGCTAGTTGCCTGCATTGGATGCACGAGAGATTTTATTACAAAGTTACCACATAAAATAAAATAAATATTATAAATCACTGAGAGAGACAATTTATTTCAAAACGATTCCAGATTGTAGTATGCTTTCACGTCGACATATGAGTGGACAGTCATTGTGTGCGGTAGGTGAAACCCAATCATGCAATGACGAATCCCGAGAGACTATTGGTCCATTTATTTCAAAAGCCATGTAATATAGGAACAAATGTACGGTGGATTCGGACCGAACTAATGTCAGGTTCAAGTGATAACCCCTCAAATTCAAATAATGTGCTGACAAAGTTGCAATGGGCTAAATCTAGAAAGAGACATACAATACTTTTTTTTATTTAACGTGATATTTTATCTACAGATATATTGATACGATTTCATTTCATCGACAGTTGGCTAAATCTTGTTTTGATCGAAAAGAAAATGGCGTGAGGTGAATAATTCAAATAAATAATATAATGCCAGTTTTGGATGAGGATGAAATGAATGTGAATACTTACTCTGTCAGAAAGCTGACTCGCTCAGCCAAAGGTGTGAGGCCTAGCAAACTCAGTCCAAATATCCACGGCTGTAAATATTAACCATTTTAAATTAATGTTAAGTATGTATTACTTTCATTCAACGATTAATTCAAACTTCAAGACCAAGCAAGAAGAAGAAGAAGATGATGATGAAAGTTTGTTATGTATCACCCGTCTTCTTCTTATTGAGGGTGTTATCAATTACGCAATACACACCAAATAATTGATTTCAAAACGTTAATGATTGCAAATCTAATAAATTAAATTCTTCCACCGAAACATATCAATTATAATCTTCCACTGAATACGCGAATAGTGCCAAAATATATTAAAAATTAATCACCAATTCCCCCAATTAATTTTGAACAGTTTTAGAGAATTGATTGTTTAAAATAAACTAAATGATTGTATTCAGACACGTAAGAGTATCAATATCTAAGTGTAATATTTTGAATGCTATTCTGTTTAGTAATGTTTGAATGTTTAGTAGTATAAGCTCTATAAGAAACCGATGATTATGAAAGAGTGTAAACAACTCTCACCTGACTGAAGCCGCAATAAGTTCCGATAATGGCGGCAGGTATGGCCGGAAAAAGAATGGCTAGCTTTGTGCCGAGAATGACTTCTTGGAGATTAGAGAGAAAATCTTTAAGACCTTTGTATGGAACCTTCTGGATTACTCGGAGGTCAGACTTCTTCCTCAACGAAGAAGAAGACATGCTGTGAGCTGTTCTTCCTCCATGTCTCAGCTCTCTGCTTGATCCTTTCGTGGTCATGGTTGCGTTCCCGTTCTCCGCTGCTGACCATTGTTCCTGCACGATCCCCGCCATTTCTACACTGATTAAAAATGAAAGCTATGTTTTTGGGGGCGCTCTTGGTATTATAATATTTTGCGTTGCTGACTCTTATGCCATGTTTATATAAAATGGCGTCACAGGTGCTTAAATAGTGAACAGTAGTAGTATATGGATCTACATCAGAGGCAACTTCGAGGAAGTTTCGTTTGATTTATCTATTATTAGTTTTTGGGATTTTATGCTTTATTATATTTGGTAACAAATATTAAAAATGGTAAAGTATATGTGTAGATGAAATTTGTAAACACATGGCTAGGAAATCTCTATTTTGGGGAATTACCACTATGATTCAAAGCAAGATGTTAGGAAACTAAGTTGGGTCAATAATGTTTTAATTTAATTGCAGAATCTAAAAAAAAGGTGTTGGCCAAAATTTTAATCTTTATTAAGTAAGCAATATGTTCCAAATCGAAATTTGATTTTACCATTAAAAGGATTTTTAGCATTGTTTTCAAAACCAGGCCGATTCAGTTATTGGACTAGATTCAATCATGAACCAAACTAAATTCGACTGTGAACCGGATCGGACAAGTAGCTAGATTGGATTATAAAACTAATCAACCGAAGAAAATTTTATTAAAACCATCAAAGATTTATGAATCTCGTGAAAAAACTAATTAATCCACATTCAATAAACATTTTAAAATTTTGAACATAGTTATATTTTTCTTTTTCTTTTTTTTTTACTTTTTACTTTTTGTGTATGTTATAAATTATAAAGTTATTTAAAACAACAAAATGTTAAGTTTTTATTTAAATACATATAACATAATAAACTATAATTCATATTAAATGCTAATAAATTGTTACATATTGTTTAATATTTTTAGTACTTATTTAATATATTTTGTTTTAAATAAAATAAGATCTAACTATGTCGATTATTTCAAAAATCTATATAATTTAATATTTCTAATGTTCTATATTATATATACATACATATTCTAGCTGTATATATCATATTCACCATTTTTTTATTAATTTATATATTTAAATGTATATATATATAAAATCTGTGAACTAGATTCGACTTGGTTGGACCATATTAAATAATAGTCTAAATTGTTATTCAGTTTAGTTTTTTAGTCCAGTTTTAAAACATTATCTTTTAGCAAAGAAGTATTCTAAAATGAGACGACCAAGCTAATGACTTAAAAATCATTATATATTAGGATTCTCAAAACTACTTTATAGTTTAAGCAAATTTATTTACATAATATTTTCTTTTCTGAATGAGTAAAAGTCTTTGTTGAACAAAAACATTAAAAATAATAAATCTGACAGATATATCAGACAGATATCAAAATAACATAACAACAACTTTGGGGAAATTTGAATTACATAATACAAATATATATATATATATTTATTTATAATTTATCATGTTTTTACTTATATTTTTAATAAGTTAGTTGTACATGGCATAATAATTTTGCTACAACGTTAAAACATATATTCGATGAATAATATGGATTATAAAATGTACAAAATAATGGAATCACATCGTCAAAAAGTGAATATATAAGCAAATAGTAGTATATGTTTTCTTTAAGTTTTCATTTGGGCAATGAAATGTATGAAAAAATCTAATATAATTACATGTCACATTTGCAACAAATTGTTTTTAGTTGGTGAAGATAATTTCATAACAAAAATGGTCATCGTTTATAACATACTTAGAAAAAATCCAACTATTGACTGAATGTTTCACAACAATCCAAATCATTTATGTTTCAATGTTTCAAAATACAAGGACATATAATCTTACGCGAAATACTCGTAGTTAATCTCCCTATTTAGTTTTTATTGACATGAAATCCTTTGTTAGGTTAGCATAATTTTCAAAGAGTCGGTTTACACTGAAGACAAAAAAAATAAATAGTATATCATAAATCACCAATCTCTTTAGAAAACATGAAAGCAAAATCCCAAAAATTAAGAAACGTAACCAAGAGCTTTTGGCCTAGTGGTAATGGAACTCCAGCTGGAGTGTCCGCCCTGGGTTCGGGTCGTCTTGGCCACCTTCTCGCCTATAACCGTACATATCCCGATGGAAGGCCTCGTGGGGATTAGTCTGGGTTTACTACCTGAGATCCCTCGCGCATATAAAAACGTCTGGGCTTAACGTCAGATTGTCTTGAGACACGTGTGTAGCTTTCATGGTCTCTCCGGCAAAGATATTATGGCCAATATAACAGTAATTCACTTCCCTAACAAGGGTCTATAACAGACCGGGCTTTACTTCTTGAGACTAAAAAAATAGACTATTTTGACTTCGTTCCTCTCGTAAAACAACATTAGTAAATAAATTTTAGTATATCTAATCTAACAAAAATACCCAAAATAAGAAACATAAAAGACTATCTTTGACTTCGTTCCTCTCGTGAAACACCACTACTAAATTTTAATACATTTAATGTAACCGCAATTTTTACATATCTTCAAAGTATATTACGGGCATGACTATGACTGATTTTCTCGCTATCACCTGCAAACGCAGCTTTTGCGGTTGATAACGGTTGTTGTCGTTTTATAACAATCACTCAAACCGTTCTAAACTGCTTCGAACCGCTTAAAACCTCTTAAATTTAAAAGCTAGTTTCAACTAGCATCAGTGGTTGCGGACGGTTGTGTGAAGGTAAACTTTTTTTTTATAAATAATATAAATACAAAAATAAAAATATTCAATAAAAATTTTAAAATTGGAATTATAAAAATACTAAAATATATCTATTATATTTTAATTAATATTATAAATTTTTAAAATAAAAGTATTTTCTATAATTTTTAAAAATTTAAAACTATAAATTTTTAAATATAATTTTTATATTTATTATAATATTATGATTTTTGATATTTTTATTATTATATAAAATGTAAATATTGTTAATTTATTATTTAACCACGGCTGCATTTCGTAGTTAACCAGTCATTAGTATCCCGCAAACACACCAATTTCTAACCGCAATACCAATCGTACAAATCTCTTAAAACCGCTAGAAACCGCAACCATCCGCATCCGCAGACTCCCACAACCGCAACCGTTGCGTTTGAACCTGTCATACCTTAAAGCCTTTTCACAAGTCAATCATCTGTACAATAGCTTTTAACTTCTGTACCAGTATGTACGGAAACCAATTTGGAATAAGTGGTCGTGCCACCCATATGTACTCTAGTATGAGAAGTTCTCTCGAAACTCTCTATAGTGAATAAATGGCGCAGTTGTATTCTAAACAGGCGCGGAAGCACCATATGAGGAGGGGGGTCAGTTGACCCCACTACTTTTTAAAAAAAAATTGATTTTTTTAAACAGAATTTGTGTTGACCCCACTAAAAAAAATAATTTTGACCCCAAAAAATAATTACTAAACATCAGAGATAAAATTTAATTGTACAACTAAAATAATTATACTTTTTATCATTGAAACTTTGGAGTTATATTAGTTTGAACCTCATTTTTCGATAATTATCCAAAAATATAAAATCCCTAAACACATTTTGTTATTTTAACCTTTAGTAATATGTTAGTTTAAGTCCAAGTTGTATTAGGTCCAACTAATTTACAATATAAAATATTATAAAACAAGTAAACATAAAAAAGAAAAGAAAACTATATTTTTAACTCGTGAACGGGAACAGAAGATTACGGCGGACTCCTAACTCGTGTTCTATATTTATTTTTGGTTCAATTTTAGGTTGGTTTTCTATATCTTTAGCCAATAAAATTGTCATAAAAAAGTTTCAAGCTATGAGTGTGCGTTGAGTAGAATTGCTATAATCGTGTGGTTCGGTCTTAAAAGATTTTAAAGATAGAGATAGAGCTATGTTTTTATTCATTGTTGCTATGTTTTTTCTTGAAAACTTTAAAAATACATAACACTCTAAACAAAGAAGCGGTCATTGTACAAATGTTTATTGGTTTGAATTAATTCTTACATTCAACGGTAAAGGGAGTGTGCCTAGAGTATATGTAGTTTTTTCTGGTTTATAAATTATTTTTTTGATTTTTTTCCGATTCCGGTACAAAAATTTTCTGGTTCCGCCACTAATTCTAAATGTAATTCACATAAGAAGAGAATAAAGATTAGCATCAGTATGACACGTGGTGCTGTCAGAGCGTTCTTTGGAGGACTCCAAGGGCCCAAAATTGTGTCGTGTAGTTTGAAAACGAAGCGCTGCTGAGTTTGCTAGTATGTCTTTTTGCTTAACGAGGAGGTAGCTTAATAAAAGGTTGGAAGTAGCTCCTATTAGTGTATATCCATACTGAAGATAATGATCGTAGATAATACGTTAGTACTTATCTATAGATTTGATCTTATCAAAGATCTTGTATATCATGTATAAATAAGCTATCACGTTATCAATAATATATACATTCAAACCTATCTTACATGGTATTAGAGCAAACGATTAACCTCTGACCTAATTTTTTTTTTTTTTTTTTCCTTCTTCCTACCGCAATCTAAATGTCAAACTCAGGCAATGCCTCAGCCGAGATGACTCTTGTCTTCACCCCCTCGGACATGAAATCGTCCATCATCTCGCTCAACATGAACGGGATCACAAAACTAACCTCCGCCAACTTCATCACGTAGAGACTTCAAGTTCAAGCTCTACTTGAAGCGCATGAACTTCATGTCTACGATCATTATCTTCAGTATGGATATACACTAATAGCTCCTAGCTTTTGTCCTCTATATATTAAGGTTAACTTCTAGCTGATGTTTTTCGATACATTTCAAAAAAAGCATTATAAAAAATTCACCTCAGAATTAGAGGTGGCTCAGTCAATTGAGATACGTGGCTCAGTTTGAAACCCTCAAGAAATAGAAGAAGAACTCGATACTTAAAATGAAAAATCGTAGATATTAAAGAGAGACGTGCAACAAGTAAACATTACTTTTGATTATACTGAGGATAGTGATGCTAATCTGCCGGCACCAATTCATTCCGAAATCTATAAAATATTGTACTCTCTCCAAGTGCACGACATTATTTTTGAAAACTAAATGGTGATCCACAAACTTTCTAGGTCACAGGTCAATCACACTCCAACGGTTCAACCGAGTTCACAGTTTAAAACCAATATATAGCTTCCAGTGAGGTAAACAATGTTTTCTATATGGTTCCAGTCTTATCTGATGTTTAATGTTATTAAGGGGGTACTTCACAATATTAATATTTTCACTTATTAACTCGTATTTGGAAAATAAAAATAGGGGATATTTAAGTAGAACCTTAGAGCATGATTAATCTGGGGTTCTTAGGATGTAGTTCTTAGCGGAAGTTAAGATAACTTCCTCTAAGAACCCAACTCTAAGAACCCCGGGTTAATCATGGTCTAGAGCATCTTTATCCCTATACCCCACTAAGGGTTTCTGATAAAAAAAAAAATTAAAAAGCGTACCAACCGCGGGCCGCCACGTGTTGGTGGGGCCCGCAAACAGTGCAATAAACACACAACCATCATTTCTATTTTGCACACATAACACACCGTTTTTTTCTGAACCGTGGGCCTTCCTCCCTAAGAGATGCTCAAAAAAGAGCGATAAAGATGCTCTTAGATTTTGAGAAAATAAAATTATTTAAAGTCCATCAAGCTCTGGTACACTTTGATGCCTTTACTGCCACACATGCTAGAAAGATTTCATCAATAAATCTAGAGTTGATTACTCTCTAAGCCACTTTTTAACTTTTTTTTATACTGAGAATCACTTCCTACATGTGAGACATTTTATTGTGGACCAACAATAAACAGTGGACAACTTTGCCCTTAATAGACATTCAATGCGTGGACGGATGATACGTGGACGGAAATGAATGTAAAAATTCCAGAAGCTTCATCAGAGTAAGCTCCACAATAGTTGAACTTAAGGACACAAATCCAACAACAATGTTTGTCTGTGGACGGGGACGAGAAGATTTTGATTATATTGTGGATATTGACGCTAACATAACCATGAATAAAGAACAAGAGAGATCTCTTAAATTTGTGGATAAGGAATTGAAACTTGATGTGGTGGATAGAGTAGTAACTTCAAGGATGAACAAATTAATAACTTCAAACCAATAACTACAACGTACATGTCGAGAAAAAAACTTGAGGGATGAAAACAAAGCTAAACAAACCAAAAAGTTAAAACGAGTCATCTCATCCTCCAAAACCCCCAGTCAAAACGAGTCAGCTCCTCTTCCCGGTGAGCCACACCATGGATTCCGAGCTCAACATCGTCGTGGATGAGCTCAGTGAAGCTGCGGTGGTTCGAGCTTGTCACAGTCCTCCACCATGAGATATGTAGTATGCTGAATTTTAATCATAATTTTACTCGTCCACAAATACTCGTCCATATTTACCCGTCCACGTTTATCTTCCCACACCCATCCACATGTGTTGTTCCATGCTTATATTCTACATGTAGTTATCCATGTTTTTCAAACATTCACATATCACTCATCCATAACACAATCATTCAATATGCGTACAAGTATAGATTTTAAAATATAACAAAAAAATATATCAAAATGGATATCAAATTATAGAGAATAAAAAAATATAATTTATTATATCAACAAAATTTGCTATATGTATTTTTAATTTCAAAATAAACAAAAACAAAATATTAAGAAGTAAAGTAAACAATAATAAAGAAACACATTTTCTCTTTCCTCTGGTATAAGAAAAATCTCATTTTCTTTTCATTAAGGGCAAATATATATATTCTCTTTGTATGTCCCATAAGAAAGTGTCTTTCAAGTGCATTGTGATTTTGGATGTAATTGAAAAGTGCCAAAGTGTCTCCTTGTAAAAAATTCATAAATCTTGGAGTGATGAAGTCAAACTTGGTAGCGTATATAAAGGCAAGGTCCGTACCTTTTTGTACTGTAAAACGATATGCCCTTTTGCACGATAAAAAACATGAACAACAACACTAAAGAAAATATAAAATCAATCACTATGCTATAACAACATGAACTTAACCATTATACTACAACAACATTCAAAATTTTGATCTACTTAAATTTTTATTAACTTGTTAGCGTAAAAAACTTTCGTGAACTTTAGCCCATGGCCGGTCTTGCGTATATAGTAACTCTTGAATAAAAAATTTCAAAAATGATTTCATGTACTTATCCATATTCTACAACCAAATATTCATTTTTTTTTCCTTTCCATTCAACTCAATGGCGTGATTCTTAAATTGTAGCGCCATACTAGTCCCAAAGAATTAAAGTTTTATTATAAGCAAATGCTCTATTTATATGTAGTTCTCGTTCACTGATAGCGATTGAGTCTAAACTAATCAAAATATCAATCAGAGAAATAAGGGGAATCCAAGTGGGTAAATAAAGAGAAACACAGCTGAAAGACGCATTTGTCTTGTCCGAAACACATCACAACGTAATTATTCTTGAAATGCCCCCACAAATCTTTGTTGATTTCGTAAGTTCCATTGATTTCTTGTTTGAGTTCGTCGACATACCTATGGGCAACAATGAACGAAAGGCGTTGGCGTCACAAACTCACAACGATGAAAAAGCCAAGCGTTGGCGTCACAAACTCACAACGATGAAAAAGCCAAAACAATCAAACTCTACTTGATGATAAAGGAAACTTCCCGGAAGCTGTCTTCTTGAATCTTGAGGACACGTCTATACACTTCTCACATACATGTGGAAGATGTTGATATCGACCCACTCTTCTTTGATAGAAAGATACGATAGTATCTTTTGTCTGTTTATAAGGTTTTAAAATTATATGGAACATAAAAGCGTCTACATTTTTGTAAGTTCTTCCAGTTTTACATGTTAGGGTATCTATAGACCACTAGCAGTTTTTTTATATAATTTTCGGCCACAGATCATTTGAAGAACTGGTCCCTTGATGTGTACGGAACAAGAGAATTCTATTACAAATTCTTATCTTCTTACAAGAGACATCACAACTTCTTAAACGGAATTCATAGTCATACCTTCTCGAATGGAAAAAAAAAATCATATCTTCACACAAAGAATCCTAATCGTAAATGAAAATTAAAGCTGCGGATTTAACGGTTAGCAATCAATATTTATATCGTCTACAACTTTAGATTTTGGGGTTATTACACGGTGTAAGTTACACATGATCAAGCTACAAATAATGATCTTGACAATCTTAAAAGCGGAAATTCAAGCTGAAAGATTGTGAATCTCAAGTCTTGATCATTACAACTGCGTTCTACTTAATTTTTGATTGTTTGATTCTCATATGAAACAACAAAAGTATAATTTGTTAAGATTAACCTTATATAAACTGATTAAGAACACAAAACAAAAAACAAAAAAAAAAATCGACGGTTGCTGCTAACCTAACCGAATCAACCCCAAACTCCCAATTAACCGGTACAACTTGTTTTTCAAAGTATACTGCTTAATATATTTTTTTCTAATGTATTAAAAAGGAATATTGGTCGATGTGTCAGTGGAACACAAAGGCATTACTGGTAGAATACACTTTTCAATCGGACCAGAAGAAGCCAATGGTTGGACCAGGAAGACCTCAAATCGTCCTCTTCGGTTCATCAATCGTTCAATACAGCTTCAGCGATGGTGGATGGGGAGCCACTCTCGCTAACATCTACTCTCGCACGGTTTGTGATCCTCTCTCTCTCACAGATCTTCTTCCTTGCAAGTGGACAGCTTTCACTCTTGTCAGTGTCACAAGCTAATGATTGAGGAACATAACTGTAACACTTAAAGTTTCAATCTTTTTGATGAATTTCGCAGGCTGACGTAATCCTTCGTGGGTATGCTGGTTGGAACTCCAGATCTGCCTTGAAGGTGTTAAACCAAGTGTTCCCAAAGGTACACACACTCTGTTTTCAGGAAGTGGGCTTATTAGAAAATACATATGTTAAGTTGTATTGTTTCATCATAAGTGAAAGTGACACTCTTTATGTATGATTGTTTAAATGACATGTTCTTGCAAAATGAATTAACATTGCCTTGAAGGTGTTTAGACCAAGTGTTCCCAAATGTGGGACATTCACTCTGTTTTGAGGAATTGGGCTTATTAGAAAGTACATATATGTTAAGTCAACAGTTTATATTGTTTTAACTTAAGTGAAAGTTACACTCTTTTTCTTGAGTTACATGTTCTGCAAATGAATTAGCTTTGCCTGGAAGGTGTTAGACCAAAGTGTTCCCAAAGGTATACTCTGTTTTGAGGAAGTGGGCTTATTGAAATGCATATATTCAATGAACAATGAAGTTAGATTGTTGTCACTAGTGAAAGTGACACTCTTTATGTATGGTTCTTGCAAATGAATTAGCTTTCTTTGACGTCTTTGCTTTTAACTGATAGGATGCTGTTATACAACCTTCTTTGGTGATAGTCTATTTCGGAGGGAATGATTCAATGCCTCCTCATCCATCAGGGCAAGGACCTCATGTTCCTCTCTCTGAATTCACTGAGAACATGAGGAAGATCGGAGAGCATCTTTTGGTAGCTTTGCCCTTTTTCAAAGTTTGATACTTTTTCTTTCTTAGTATATTGCTAACTCATGATACATCTTCTTACCAGAGCCTCTCGGACAAGACCCGTGTCATTTTTCTCACTCCCCCACCAATGAACGAGAGACAAATCCAACTAGTGTTTGGGTATTATCATTCCATGTTTCATCCCTCATCTTAGTTATTATCATTCCATGTTTGATCAATATTGTTGTGTGACTCATGTGCTAGAGATGCAATGAGAGGCCGGAGTAACGAGCTGTGTCGTCCATACGCAGAAGCGTTGTTGAATCTATGCAGAGAGATCAATGTGAAAGGTATCGATCTTTGGAACGCAATACAGCAACAAGATGATTGGTTACACACTTGCTTCACGTGAGCTACTGAACCTTTACATGATACATTTGAAAACGATTCTCCATCTTAAACTTCTTGTGTTCTTTTTTGCTTTGTAGTGACGGTATCCATTTCACGGCCAAGGCGAGCGAGATTGTGGTGAAGGAGATATTGAAAGTAGTGAGAGAAGCTGATTGGAAACCGAGTCTTGACAGGAAGTCATTACCGGTTGAGTTTCCATTTGATTCTGGTCTACCAAACTCCCCAAGACATAGTGATCTAGAATTAACTAGAAACAAGAAGTTGGAGCCTCGTATGGCCCGATTGTAAAACAACTCAGGACTTAGACGTATCATGCTTATACATTGACATCTTGATGGTCTACCAGTTTAACCGTTTGTTTGCATCTTGGTATTCAGAAAGAGATGCATTCGAATCTAGAAATTTTGTTCTTCTTTAAAACAAGGGCTACAAAAACTCAGCCAAGTTTCTGAACCTTAAGACCATACTCTTCAAAATGGAAGAACAAAGCTACTCCAGAGGGTTTAGCGGAAAATGTCTATTCAAGTACTCAAAGTTGAAAGTATGCCAAAGTTTTTACGGATGTTGGAATCATTTTTGGCAAACTGAAAAGCTATTTCACTCTACATTAGCTATGTATATATTCTCAATAAAACCCAAAGCTTTGAAGTTATTGATACAAAAGCTTAGCAAGGAAACTAGGTCATTTCCGCAAAAGAGAATAGGCCCCATTTGAGGATCTATGCACACAACAAAACAAGGCACTACTCACAAGATGCTATTAGAGATGAAAGTGATGGATACACAAGGTGGAGAAACATAACTGACTCAAAGGAGGATGTTAAGCATGTTTAATAGGGGTTCTTAGGGTGAGGTTCTTATGTTCTGCTAAGAACTCCATTAAACATGCCGGGTCTTTTCCTAAAAGCTCCTACTTCTATATAAATACTCATAATAATATAACTTAACCAAAGAAATAAATTAAAAGCAAAACTACAATAAGCCACGTTTACCGCGAGCTCTTAAACCCGTTCCTTAGGGTAATTATCAAAAAAAGAAAAAAAAAAAATGAATTAAAGTGAAGGCACGTCTCCTAATTAAGTGCTCCAAGGCACGGCTCTTAATGCGACGTGTCACTATGCTATTGGGGGAACTGTGGAGTCGAGATTCGTTTATCTCAATCTCTCTCGGTGGTTCCGCGATGAGCTGGTACTCCCCCGACGTCTCCCCGTTCCCCCTCCGTGCGATGCAGAACGTCCATGGCTGTGATGGGATACGAGAATCTTTCCCTGATTGTGGCGGAGACCGGGTGGCCTAGCTCCGGGATTGATTGCGAAGTCGACGAGACGTTGCTGTATAGCGAGATGTTCTTGAAAGGTTTGTTGGCGCATTTGAGGAGCGGTGGTGGGACGAAGATGGTGGTGGTGGAGGAAAGGAAAAAGATTGGTGGAAAGATACTTGATAATATTCTTCTGAATATTCTCTAGTTTGTTATACGACTGTTACGTAACTGATGGGAAGATCCCTAACTTGTAGCTATCCCTCTGTACTTTAAATATTGACGTGAATACAACTCAAACACTCAAGGGAAACTCATACTCTTTCATGGTATCAGAGGGTTCTCGATACCTCTAACCCAATCTTCCGTTTCGTTTTCTTCTCCTTACTTTTCTACTTCTTCTCTTCTGCGCTTCAATGGCCGCAGTACAAGCTTTTCTTGACCCGGCCTATGGCGTAACAAATATCAAATCCCACATTCCCATTCTCCTTGACATCAACGACCACAATTACGATGCGTGGCGTGAACTCTTTCTTCTCCATTGTCAAAGCTTCGACGTCTCAGGCCACCTTGATGGTACTCTGCTCCCACAGAATGACAATGATGCTGCTTGGCAGAAGAAGGATGGTCTCGTTAAGCTTTGGCTCTACGGGACTCTATCTAAGAATCTGTTCCGGAGCACGTTCCAAACTGGTGGAACATCTCGTGAAGCTTGGATCCGAATCGAAAACTTCTTCAAGAACAACAAAGAAGCTCGAGCTATTCAACTCGACAACAAACTTCGCACCAAGGAACAAGGCGATCTCTCAATCCACGATTACTGTCAAGAAATGAAACAAATCTCGGATTTGCTCAGGAACGTTGATGCTGCAGTGACTGAACGTACTTTGGTAACCTACATGCTGAATGGTCTCTCTCACAAATACGATCACATCATCAATGTCATCATTCACAGGCAGCCCTTCCCCTCGTTCAATGAGGCTAGGAACATGCTAATGCTGAACAAACAATCACTCCACCACAAGGATTCAGCATCATCAGACAAGATACTCACCACCTCAGAAACAACCACTGACCGCAAAAGCTCTCCACATCAACATCAGCATCACAACAACAAACGCTCAACTCAGAACAGAGGACGTGGCAGAAACAATCACAGAGGTCGTGGCAGAGGATTCAACAATCAGCCTCGCCCTCTGGTTCAACAATGGAACGCCCCTTTCTGGACTAACGGTTACCAGTTCTGGCCACAACAACAACAGCTACCACCATGGTTTCAAGGTCCCCAACGACAGTACTTCCAACAAGGGATCCTAGGTCCACGACCAGCTATGCAGATCCAAGGTCCAAACAACGGAGGTCAAAAACCCGAGACAACTGTTGATTTCGCGACAGCATTCAACACAATGACACTGGTGGATCCTAGCGACGCGCAATGGTACATGGATTCAGGTGCTACTGCACATTTGTCCAACTCGACAGGTAATCTAAAGTACACTTTTGATCTTAGCACTGGAAAGTCCGTTACGGTTGCAAATGGTTCGAGCATTCCTATACAAAAAGCCGGTTCAATTTCTTTTTCAACTCACACTCGTCCTCTCTCTCTCTCAAACGTGTTGGTTACTCCATCTATTATCAAAAACCTAATTTCTGTAAGACAATTTACTCGTGATAACTCTTGCTCGATTGAATTTGATCCATGTGGTTTCTCTGTGAAGGATCTAATGAGCAAGGAGATGATTCTCCGCAGTGACAGTACTGGTGATCTATATCCCTTAGTCCCTTCTCTCAATAAAGCTACAGGCCAGCATTCAGCCCTTTCGGCAACTACCTCCACCATCTGGCACTGTCGTCTTGCTCACCCGAGCACCCACACTTTAAATTCTCTTCTCTCAAACTCTACTTTACCGTGTAATAAAAGAGACCTCACAAATCTCTGCAACTCTTGTCAGCTTGGAAAGCAAATAAAACTTCCCTTTTCAACATCTATTTCTACTGTCACTGCACCTTTTGATGTTATTCATTCAGACTTATGGACATCACCTGTCCAAAGCTTAAGCGGAATTAACTATTACATTCTGTTTTTGGATGAATTCTCACATTTCTTATGGGTTTATCCTCTCAGATCAAAGTCGGAAGCCTTCTCTAAGTTCCTGCATTTTGTTGCATATGTTCAAACTCAATTCAACAGAGGAATCAAATCCTTCCAATGTGACAACGGCAAAGAATATGACAATGCCAAGTTCCATGATTACTTTGCCGCTCATGGCATTCAATTTCGCTTCTCTTGTCCCTATACATCCCAACAAAACGGCCGATCTGAGAGGATGATCCGCACTATCAACAACGGTATCCGAAGCCTACTGTTCCAAGCTCAACTACCACCTACTTTCTGGGTTGAAGCTATGCATACCGTTGTTCATATCTTAAATATCCTTCCCTCAAAAGCTATCAAAAACAAAACACCTTGTACCAAACTTTTCTCCAAAGCTCCCTCCTACACTCACCTTCGCACGTTTGGGTGTCTTTGCTACCCTAACATAAACCATTCCCATACACCAAAATTATCACCTCGATCCTCTCCTTGCATCTTCCTCGGTTACCCCCTTAACCAAAAAGGGTACCGTTGCTTCGATCTTACTACCAAAAAGATCATCATCTCCAGACACGTTAACTTTGATGAAACGTGCTTCCCTTATCCTTCTTCAAAAACCGAGAAGTCGCCAACTTATGACTTCCTCGACAAAGACACAGGACCCTCTCCTCTGTTTCGTGCAATTCTTCAAAATCAGTCCTCCACTACCCCTCCTACTCCAGCTGTGATACCCACTGTATCACCGCAGCCAACTCAAGTTGTACCACCAACTAATGAGGCTCCAAGGCACACCATGACAACAAGATCAAAACATGGTATTAAAAAGCCTAAACAGATTGTCTCCCTCTTATCAGAAACCAAATCACCCCTACCAAAAAGCTATCTTGATGCTCTCAAAGATCCAAATTGGAACCCGTCTATGAATGACGAGTACGATGCTATTATTAAAAGTGATACTTTTGATCTTGTTCCGAGACCACCTAACACTAACATCGTGCGTTCAATGTGGCTACATATGCATAAATACAATGCAGATGGCACTTTTAAGAAACACAAATCGAGGCTGGTTGCAAATGGGAAATCACAGGAGGAGGGCATAGATTTCACTGAGACTTACAGCCCCGTCGTCAAGCCTGCCACGATCCGTCTGGTGCTACATCTCGCACTAGCTAAATCTTGGCCAATCAACCAACTTGACGTCCAGAATGCTTTTCTTCATGGCAACCTTGACGAGACCGTCTACATGTTTCAACCCCCCGGTTTTGTTGATGAAACAAAGCCGAAACATGTCTGCACACTTAAGCGATCCATATATGGTCTCAAACAAGCGCCAAGAGCTTGGAATGCTCGGTTTGTTGCTTTTATAACTCAACATGGGTTTAACCAATCTAAAAGCGACACAAGCTTGTTCATCTACAGGAAAGGAGCAGATCGCGCATATCTCTTGCTGTATGTCGACGACATCATCGTGACAGCTTCCTCACCAACACTTCGAGACAGAACCATAGACGCGCTTAAAAATGAGTTCCCGATGACAGACTTGGGACAAATCAGCTCCTTCCTCGGCGTCTCAGCAATCTTCAACAACAAAGGTCTATTTCTGAATCAATCTAGATATGCTGAAGAAATCATAGAACGAGCAGGTATGAAAGACTGTAAGCCCTGCACCACACCAGTAGATATGCAATCAAAACTCTCGGATAAAGAAGGCTCACCGCTGTCTAATCCAACAGAGTATAGAAGCTTGGCTGGATCTCTCCAATACCTCACTTTCACCAGGCCTGACATATCTTACGCGGTACAACAGATTTGCCTCTTTATGCACGACCCTCGAGAGCCTCATATGAAAGCACTCCGACGAATTCTTCGGTACATACAAGGCACATCCCACCATGGTCTCCAACTACTCAAGCATCAAGGGCTGTCTTTGGTAGCGTACACTGATGCCGACTGGGCAGGCTGTCCAACCACCAGGCGCTCCACGTCAGGCTTCTGCGTCTTCCTAGGAGACAATCTAATCTCCTGGTCCGCCAAACGACAACCAACAGTTTCACGGTCAAGCGCAGAAGCAGAGTATAAAGGAGTCGCCAATGCAGTTGCAGAGACTTGCGGCATACGAAACCTACTCTTCGAAATGGACTTCCCGCTCAAACAAGCTTCGATCATCTATTGTGACAACATTAGTGCAGTCTACTTGTCATCAAATCCGGTACAGCATCAACGGACCAAACACATAGAGATCGACATCCATTTCGTACGAGAAAAGGTACAAATGGGGCAAGTTCGTGTCATTCATTTGCCTTCGTCATTACAGTACGCGGATATATTTACAAAGGGACTTCCTTCATCAATCTTCACCAACTTCAGGTCCAGTTTAGGCGTCTCAGAACCCGACGCTGCAACTTCGGGAGGTTGAAAGATACTTGATAATATTCTTCTGAATATTCTCTAGTTTGTTATACGACTGTTACGTAACTGATGGGAAGATCCCTAACTTGTAGCTATCCCTCTGTACTTTAAATATTGACGTGAATACAACTCAAAGATTCAAGGGAAACTCATACTCTTTCATTCTACATAAGACAAAGCTATGAACCTGAGCAATTCAATTCTCAGTATCCGTCACTCGGAGCTAATCTGAGTACAAGATACAAAGTTTCACGCATACCTAGTATAATAATAATTCCAAGGCAGGTACATGTCCTTTAGTGAACCAAACCGCTCAAAACAAAACTAGCAACAGCCAATATCTTATGCCAAAAAGAACCGTAATTGTAAAACAGTTCTGAGATCATTGAAAATCCACACATTTCTCTCTCTCTCTCGAGAGAGGGAGACCCTAACTCTAAACAGCAGCAGTACGAGTAATATTTTGGAGGGAGAGATGAAGAAATTGACGACCATTCGAGAGTTTTCAAAAGAACACTTGCCGGAAGCCGATCAGGCTTTGTATGGGCCGATATCCTCTGTGGGCTTAAAGATGTACGATCATAAGCCCAATTAACCATACTAATTTAAGAAAGAGTACGTGAATGCACCGACTAAAATAAAACCATCATAGAGAGTATTTGAACATTTGCTTATCAGTTAACACTAGGTATGGAACCCGTGTTACAAAAAAAAAAAACTGTTTCTGCAGGATGAATGTGGTGGCTGGACAAAAGAAAAACACAACTTGTATCTTGATTCTTTGGAGAACTCATCTGTTAAGCAGGGTGTGCAATCTAACATCACTTTGGTGCTTTTGTTTCATTCAAAGGAAACATTCACAGATACACACACATGCACAAGTGCTTTTTTAAGAACCCCTAATAGGGATTTTACCATTGGAACAAAGAAAATAAAAATACTTTAACAAGATCTCTTAACAAAAATTTAATAATTAAATACATTTAAGAGACCTAATAGGGTCTTTCCCATTGAACATGCTCTTACCAATTGACAAGTGGTTAAAAATATTTACCACTTACCAGCATCATTACCAATTAAGAGCACTTTTCTATATCACGATAAATCTTATTTACAAACAAGTGGTTAAGAATATTCACCAGCATCATCTCTTTTCTCCGTTTTTCAGATTTATTTTTTGCAGTACAAAAGAAACCACCGTGAAATTTTTGCTCCACCACCGCCGCAGCTCCCTCTACACTATTTCCATTGTCGCTCACTCCACACGGATGATAATAGACCAGTTTTTTGTTTTGTTTTAATTCTTTTTGTTATAGAATTATCGAGAAACGAGTGTTTCCGAGACGCTAACTCCGGCAAAAATTTGATCCTGGGAAACGATCGGAAACACATGTTTCCGACAACCTTCCATTTAATACGGCTCTGCGGTGTCATTTCGTTTTCTTGTAGTGTTGGGAGTAATATACAAAATAAAGAACTAATATACAAAATTACACGTTGAACGTATATAGTTGGGACTCCAAATTATAGCCTCATATGTGATGCCCACGATTCCATTTAGACACATTTTTTAATATTTTCAGCATGCCAAACACACACTGCTCGGAATAGGTCGCACATAAAAGTTTACATGCCATAAGCTTACACTCACGAGAAGTGACAAAACTTATTTAATATAAATAAGCAGAAGAGAAAAGACAAATAAACTCACAAGCACCAGAAATTTTGGTTATAATCATATGGAGACGCAGATACATATCTGAGGAGGGTTGCCACATATGTTGCAAGATCCCCGTCGTGCCCGCGGATCACGGTTCCTGCCCGCGTTATTGTTTGCATAACCTCGGGGATTCCCGCCCGTGTTATAGTTTGCATAACCTCCCGGATTCCCGCCCGCGTTATAGTTTGCATAACCTCTTGGCATCGCCACTGGTTGTGCTTCTGCACATACATATATATTTAATCATGGTTAATTATCAAAATAATCAGAATACGAAAAATTTAAAACTTTTTTATTCATACGAGCACACTACCGGTACTCACCTATTAAAAGAACGGTAACAGCAACGGCAACGATAAACTTGACAATGCTAGAAGCAAAAGACTTGAAGCCCATGATGTGTTTACTTTCTTTCTTTTTCTGGATCAAAGATGTGTTTAACTTTCTAATGAATGGGTACTGTGAGGAATGAATTAAGCCTATGGACCTCTCTATTTATAAGGGATGATGGTGACCTTATAACATCTTTATCGCATATACGTTTCTTATTTTTTTTTTTTTCTGATTTAAAAAAAAATTAAAATTAAACCAATCGCGGACCGTCACGTGTCAGTGGGGCTCGCGAACAGTTCAACATACGTCTCCTATTTCACGATTTCCGGAGACGTTTTCTCTGGTTTCAGTGGGGCCCACACCCACTTTTTTGTTAAAAACCCACCCTAGAAACGTGGGATAAATGTGCTCTTATTGTCCGACTAGTTGGTACTGTAAGTTTAAGTTTTTAAAAAAAAAAAAAAAAAAAAATTTAGACAGTAAGATTTTTTAGCTATGATTTTAATTTGTTTTGCTGTTGATTTATTTTCAAAAACATTACAAGCATTAAATAAAAGTTATAGAAATTAATATTCATAAGTAAGTTATTTTTTATAACTTTTTATTTACTGTAGATTTATTTTTAAAATTAAAGCCTGATTGTTTAAAAAAAAATTAAAATAGATTTAAAAAAAATAAAATAAATAATTATGCTATTAGAGGCTACATAAAATGTTATAGATGATTCAACACCGATAACTCTACCTATTTTATGAAATTCATGTTTGACTGTAACATTCTGGATCGTTCTTATGAGATCCATGGTTAATGATACTCTTTCCTCCATGCTGAAGATTTCTTATGATTGTTTTTCTATTAATTTCTATTTTTTTAGATTCGAAATCCAAACTTCATGATGTAAAATCACTAGTAAACATCTAGTCAAACTACTAAACCAGTGGATTCCACAAAAAAAAAATGTCTCTAGCATTTATAAATCTTTTCCAATCAACCCGTTATTCTTTTAAGTTTTATTCTCTTATCTTATCTAAACAAAAGTTGGTGATTTTATGTGGTGCTAGTGATCTTGTCTTAATTGTATCCTTCCATTAAGGCTTTCTCTTTTATTTTTTTGCTAAAAGTTGTCTATTAACTTATCATTATTCCTTTTATTTTCTAATGTAATACTACTTTTGTTCTGTATAGAAAAAAGTAATGTGAAAAAATGGTTTTACAAAAATACTATTTTTGTAATCATGAGTTTGATGAGTTACGCAGAAGACATGGGATAGAGAGGCATCAGACATGTGCCTACACACCACAACAAAACGATGTTGCAGAGCGCATGAACTGAACCCTAATAGAGAAGGTGAGGTGTTTACTGGATGAGTCTGGACTAGAAGAAGAGTTTTGGACTGAAGCTGTCTCTATAGCCGTTTACCAAATTAACAGAAGTCCATCATCAGCAATTGATAATAATATCCCGAAGGAGTTATGGATGGGAAAGAAGCTGGATTATTTGGTTTAGTAGCTTATGTGCATAAGGATCAAGGGAAGTTGAATCCTAGATCAGTTAAAGGAGTGATTCTCAGCTATCCTATTGGAGTCCAATGGTATAAAGTATGGCTTCTAGAAGAGAAGAAGTGCGTGATCAGTAGAAACGTAATCTTCGCCGAAGACAAAGTTTACAATGATGAAGTGAAACGTCTAAATAGAGAAGACGTTACTAGAGATACAAAGACAAGAAGTTCTGTAACACTTGATATTGAGACTGGAGATAAAAGAAAAGCTACAAAAGCGGTTGTATCTTCAGAGACTCAAGAGGAAGAAGTTAATTGATTCTGACAATGAGAAAGGTGACAGTAGTGGTGCTGCTACAGAGACTCATGAAGACTACAACATAGCCAGAGATATACCAAGAAGAGAAATAATACCTCCAGCAAAGTATGGTGATTATGACTTAGCTGCATTTGCTTTAATTGCGGCTATTGAAGTTAGTCAGGATGAGCCAAGAGATTATCAAGAAGCGATGAGAAGCAGAGACATGGACCTCTGGAATAGAGGGATGGATGAAGAAATGAGCTCTCTCGAACGAATGAAACCTGGAAGTTAGTCAAGAGACCTAAGGATAGAAATGTGATTGGCTGTAAATGGGTTTACAGAAAAAAGCCTCGAATACCAGGAATAGAGAAGCCCCGTCATAAATCAAGACTTGTTGCTAAGGGATATTCGCAGAAAGAAGGAATAGACTACCTAGAGGTATTCTTACCGGTTGTAAAACACATCTCTATAAGGTTGCTTCTTGCCTTTCCGGTGAATGAAGAGATTGAGTTGGAGCAGCTTGACGTTAAGACTGCATTTCTTCATGGATTTATTGAAGAAGAGATCTATATGGAGTAGCCTGAGGGGTGTGTTGTTAAAAGAAAAGAGAGTTATGTGTGCAAACTTGAGAAGGCATTGTACGGGCTTAAACAAGCACCAAGGCAGTGGAACAAGGGCTTCAATCAATTTGTAGTTGATCAAAGGTTTAGAAGAAGTGAGTTTGATCATTGTGTGTACAGAAAGGAGTCTAAAGATGGAGCTAAAGTCTATTTGCTCCTTTACATAGGCGACTGATATCTTGCATATTTGCATTGTGCGACATGTTTATTATGAATTTTATATTATTTTATTAATATTAAAATAGGTGAGGTTCCACGCTTTTTGTAGACTAATAAATATTATAAATTAGTAGTTTATTTAAATGTAAATTATTAAATTAGATAATAATTTTAAATTAATATTAATATTTATCTAATTTCGATATTCGTATCAACAATTGATGTACTAAATTGTGGTCTTGTTTCATATTTTTATTTTAAAACTATATAGACTCAATATATCTAATTTCAATATTGATAATTGATGTATTAAATTCTGTTTGTATTTCATTTTTTATTTAGGAGCATCAATTCTGGATCAAGATGTTCTTTAATAATTAAAAAAAAAAATCATCACTAGGTAATCTGAATTTGAAATAATACACTTCTTTTAATTGTGGGTTGAAAAATAGGCATTGAAGTTATTAAAACCAATCGCATCTCTTAAATATAAGGCAAATATAACTATGATATTGTTGATAAAAATTATTGAAATATATTTATTAATCAATTATCTTAAATATAATCCATACTGTTAGCCATACTATTATTTACTAAGTTTTATTAAAATTAATATCTCAACACCTAAAATTATGTAAACCATGACAAAATAGCAAAATCATGTTTAAACAATATTATAGATACAAAAAAGAAAAATCAATTCTTAAATAATAGTATATAGGGCTACTAGTATATATATTGATAACTAGATTTTTGTGATTTTAAGTGCGATTGGTTATCAGTTAGAGTAAAATGATGGAAAATATGGTGAAAATGAGAGAGAGAGAAAATAATAAAGTTGGAGTAAACTTTTTCATTTCATTAATAGTTGAGGTATGATTTATTCTATTTTTACTGTTTTTTTCACTTTTTAGAGTAAATGAGGAAATCATATTCCACTTGATTGGATAAAAGTAGAATAAATTGGATGAAATAATGTCCACCTACTTTAATTTACTCTAAGTTTACCATATAGAGTGTGATTGGATACAACTAGAATAAAAAAAGAGTAAATAAAAAGGTGGAAATAGGTGAAAAATAAAATTGGTGAAAAACCAGAAAGAAAAGAAAAAAATTTAGTGAAAACACTATTACTCTAACATAATACAGAGTAAAATTAAGTGTGTTTCCATTTTTTAAATAGTAAATGGAGTAAAAATAACAAAATAAGTTCCATCTGATTAGTATATTTTTATTGGTAGCTGTAGTAAATAAAAAAGTAAGAGTAAAAAGGTACTCTAAAAATTCATTACAGTCGCCCTCATAGTCATACCATTTGCTTAACGAGGAGGTATCTGATTTTTGTGGGGTCGAATATTGGGTGGAAGTCGGTGTCAGAGCCGTCCGTGACAACAATTTTTAATGCCATAGGCTAAATAAATATAATACTTATATTTTACAAAAATGTTTTACAATAAAATTACACAAACAGTTATGCAATAATTCAAGTTAGAAAACTATCAAATAAAATTACCAACAAAACCATATACAACTATATTTTTGGTAAAGATGGCCTTTTAATTCTAAATAAAAGATGATGCCCTAAACCAATGTCTAAAATTTTCTTTAGGTGGCATGGCTCTGGTCGGTGTAGTTTGAAAACGAAGCTGTTTATTTTGATGTGTCTTTATTTGCTTAACGAGGAGGCTCTGGTCGGTGTAGTTTGAAAGCGAAGCTGTTTATTTTGATGTGTCTTTATTTGCTTAACGAGGAGGACCAGGAGGTAGCTTAATAAAAGGTTGGAAGTGGCTCCTGCCTTTTTGAAGTGTATTTCTCGTCCACAAATATTTCTTGAAGATAGAGACTATGGGGAAAACGTTTAAGGTTGCATAGTGTCTTTTTTTTTTTTTGAAAAAAAGGTTGCATGGTGTTTCTTTTATTAAAATCGAAACGGAATAAAAGCGCCTATATTATCTTATATATGTTCTTCCAGTTGTACATGAACGTAGGGCATCTATAGACTAGCAGTTTATATATATATAATAACACAAAGTTTCTGTCCATTTTTCTTTTTATATAGGTTTTGGAATGGAGATGTTTTTTCTTAATTCTTCCCCAAGAGATCCCATGATTGCAAGAGATTCTGATATATATATATATATATATATATATATATATATTTATTTATTTATTTTTATGATCATAAATTTTAGGTCAATATTTTTTTAGTTTTTTTTGAACTTAATATTCTTTTTAGTTTTGCTATGACAAAATCGTTTTTTCAGTATATAAAGTTTCATTATAAGTCCCAAAGAATTGAAGTTAGTTAATGCTCTATTTATAGTTCTCGTTCATTGATAACGATTGAGTCCGTGAATCTAAACTAATCAAACAATCAATTAAATTGATAATCAAAGTGGAACCCAAGTGGGTAAATAAAGAGACAAACACAGCCGAAAGACGCTGTCTTGTCCGTCGACATACGCATGGGCAACAATGGACAAAAGGCGCTCGATCGGGTCACAAACTCACAACGATGAAAAGGCAAAAACACATTAAACTGTACTTGTGGTTAAAGGAAACTTCCCGGAAGCTGCCTTCCTGAGGGGAATGAACAAATGTGCTAAATATAATTTATATTGATCGAAAAAGAGACACTTTGTTTACCCTATTATTACAACGTGTAGTGATTGCGTAGTGCAATATTTTTTGTTTGATTGCATAGCTAGTGCACAATATTAGGTTGGTAGTGGTGCAGTACAATTGAGTTTAGAAGCTAATATATAGCCCATCGACTAACGATTACGCACTTGAAAATTAAAACACGAATATTGTGTATGTCGAGTCTTGCTAATTCAGCCTAAATTCGCACCAAGATTCTTAATTTGGTAATTATTAAATTATTTTACCCAATATGGGACACAATATTCAGTTCGATGTTTTACCAATAATTAAGGCTCATGTGTCAACTTAAGATGTTATAAGAAATCTTTCCATATAGTGCTAACGTAATAAATAAGGGATACCGTCTCGTCAAGTAATAACATATTCATAATTTATCACAAATTTCTTATTCAACAAATTTTATGAAATCTATGATATGGTCCATATACTTGTAAATCATGCACGTTTGCTTATTAAATCTTCGATAGCTATATTCGTATCGGTCAAATGTCACGCATGAATCATATATCAATTGCTATCAGTTAGGTATATGAGACAAACCGTACTTGTTTGAAATATTTTTGTTCATTTAACAAAAAAATCACGAAGTTGGTGAAAAAATATGGAGTCATATATACATATATATAATCATGTGGGTGTCATTCTAATCGTTAATTTATCCCAAAAAAATATACGGAGTTATACATATATACAATCATGTGTGTGTCATCCCAACCAAAACTTTGATAGCAGCTTCACATTTTTATAAATGAATATAATCTTATGTTCCTATACTTAACAGAATTGTTAGAAATGAAGTTTTGGATAGTACCAAAATGATATCTCTGTAGTTTTGTCTTTCTAGCCATCATCTGGAACATCAATTTAAGCTTCACATTCAAGAAATAAACTTTTGGATATTAAAAATTGATGTCTATATGGTTTACACCATATAACAAAAGACAAATCGGATAGCTATATGTATCTTGTTACTTGTCAAATAATACCCAACCCACAAAGACATATATTTGGTTTTTGTCGTTTAAATAAGAAAAATTAGCCTAAACATTACTTGTGGATTGTCGTTTGAATAAACTCATTATACATACTATAAATTCTAAACATTCTTACGTTTAGTTTTACTAACCCATTTATTTGAATATCTCACTCAAGAGCTATATGTGTGTTTGTTACTTGTGGATTCTAACTTCTAAGAACAATATGTATAAGATGATGGCTGTGGGTTAAGTGTTGTATGGATATCTCATAAGGTTTATAAACATTGAAGAATATGGAGCTTAAAAAAACAGATGGAACTTACATATACTTTGCTGTCGTGTTGTTAAATAGACGGCATATAGATATATTTCAAAATGGAATACTTAGGATGCTGTATTACAACCTTCTTTGGTGATAGTCTATTTCTGTGGGAATGATTCAATGCCTCCTCATCCATCAGACCATCAGGACAAGGACCTCATGTTCCTCTATCTGAATTCACTGAAAACATGAGGAAGATGGGCGAGCATCTTTCGGTAGCATTGCCCTTTCCAAATTTTTAGACTTTTTCTGTCTTAGTGTGTTGCTAACTCATGATATCTTCTTACCAGAGCCTTTCGGACAAGACCCATGTCATTTTTCTCACTCCCCCCACCAATGACTGAGAGACAAATCCAACTAGTGTTTGGGTACATATCTTAGAAAACCATTTAAAAGTTGGTTATTATTTTTGAAAGTTTGATCAGTATCATTGTCTAAATTCATGTACTAGAGATGCAATGAGAGGCCGGAGTAACGAGCTGTGCCGTCCATACGCAGAAGCGTTGTTGAATCTATGCAGAGAGATCAATGTGAAAAGAAATAGATCTTTGGAGCCCAATACAGCAACAAGATGACTGGTTAAACATTTGCTTCACGTGAGCTACTGAACCTTTACATGATACATTAAAAACGACTCTCCATCAAACTAACTTTTTAGGTTGTTTTGTTGCTTTAATAGTGGTGGGATCCATTTCACGGCTGAAGGCAGGCGAGATTGTCGTGAAGGAGATACCGAAGGTAGTGAGGGAAGCGGATTAGAAACTGAGTCTTCACAGGAAGTCATTACCGGTTGAGTTTCCATTTGATTCTGGTCTACCAAACTCCCTTAGACAGTGATTTAGAGTTAACCAGAAACAAGAAGTTGGAGCCACCACCTGGGCCTGGTATGGCCCGTTTGTAAAACAACTTAGCAGTTAGAGATATCATATGGTTACACGTTGACATTTTGATAGGTGTACCAGTTTCACAGTTTGTTTGTATCTTGATATTCAGAAAAAGATGTATTTGAACTGAATCTAGAAACTGTTCTTTTTAAAAAAAAACAAGGGCTAGAAACTCTGTTTTCGTTTGGTGAACAATGATGGTCGGCACTCATCCATGTTTTTGAACCCTAAGGCTATCATGCAAGTTCACAAATGAGTTTGTTATAGTACTCTAGGTGTCAGATAGACCTACCAGACTATCACAATACGAGAAAGTTTCTAAGTCAAGGCAAACTTTGTTACAAATACACAAAGTTTGCTGACTTCGATAAGGGAAAGTTCATTAAGTTTTTCCATGAGAAAATGGCCATTAAAACTTTGAGTTTACAAATTAAAGCCAAACAAATCTCCATCTCGTGTTTGAGCCAAAAAGTTCATTAACTTTTAAATATTAGTCGTTTTAACTCTCAATTTTTATCGATTCGACCATTTAAAAAAATTGAATCGTCAACTGTTAAAATAAAACCATAAAACTCGATAAGAAATCGAAACTTAGCTTTCGTCACCTAAAACCCGACAAATAGTTAAGAGTGACAATTCGACTTTATCAAATTGATGAGAACCATTATCTATCACCTGAGAAATCATCACTGCTTCTTTTAATCAGAGATTGCCTTTGAAATTGATCCAGGGAAGATGAAATCGAATTGGAAATTAGGTTTTTGAGTGAGAAAGATGAACTCAATTTTGGAATTTTCTTAGACAAAATAATTTTTAAAACACCGTCGTATTGAGTATAACGACTTTTATTCAGTTAACAATCAACTGTTTGAGTTTTTTTTTAAAATGTCCGAATCAACAAAAAAATGAAAGTTAAAACGGCCAATATATAAAAATTGAAGATTTTTTTAGCTAAAGCATTAGTTTGAGGTTTTTTGGTTTTAATTTGAAAATTCGGGGGTTTTAATGATCGTGTACAATGTACAGTAGAACCTCTATAAATTAATAATGTTGGGACTTTTAAATTTTATTAATTTATAGAGATATTAATTTACAAAAAATTCCTTATTTAGATTTCTTATTGTAACATATTCAAAGATAAGAAAAATATTTGATTTTAGTGTATATATATTATTGTTATTTTTTTGAAATTTGACATTTGTATTAATTTTTATTATATTCTATTGTGTATATAATATATATTGCATATAACTTAAATGTGATTTTAGATATAATATTACTAAATCTCATCAAAATTATATTAAGTGTTTTTTTTTTTGTCATCAAATACAGATTTATATTAAGTGTTAAAGAAAATATAAATATAATTAGATTGTGAATATAAAATAAACAATATAATAATAGGTTCTTACTTATATAAAATATGTAAACATATACATTATTAATTTACAATTCTAAAGATACCATAAATTTACATAGAATTTTCTAATAAAATAACACACAGGCGAACTTATTAATTTATAGAGATTACGACGTATATTGTGATGATGAAATCATTATCATAATCTCCATGAAGTAGATTGAATATGTTAACTTTACAACATTTCACGAGTTCAGACCTTCAGACTTAACGCATCATTTTCGTTCAAGTTGTCTCATAACCCGAAGATATTTGTTACCACAAAAAAAAAAAACACAACAACAAATATATCTGAATTAATTTGAATGGTCGTTCAACATACACGACAATACAGGAAACTGAGCTCCACGTCAGCAGACATATCTCTTCGGGATTCTACATTTACATTGATAGAATGAAATCTGTGGTCAAACTTCTTGCTATCCAAACATTGCTTCTCCTCCCTACACTCAACTCCACTGTATTCCACGTGCTCCTTCATCCTATACCGTCCGATGAGCTTACTTTGACTTTCTTCTCCCAATCAGATTGCTTAATCTCAATTCGCGCCTCACTCCATAAATACAAATCTCTTATCGTCCTCCCTCCACACTCTATCTAAACCCTAGAAAAATGGCGGAATCAGCCGGAGTGGTGGCGGTTTACGGCGAAGGATCCATGACCGAGACGAAGCAGCAATCTCCCTTCTCCGTCAAGGTCGGCCTCGCTCAGATGCTCCGCGGCGGCGTGATCATGGACGTCGTCAACGCCGAGCAAGCGCGAATCGCCGAAGAAGCCGGCGCCTGCGCCGTCATGGCTCTCGAGCGCGTTCCCGCCGATATCAGAGCGCAAGGTGGCGTCGCGAGGATGAGCGATCCGGAGATGATCAAAGAGATCAAACAGGCGGTTACGATTCCGGTCATGGCCAAAGCTCGAATCGGCCACTTCGTCGAGGCGCAGATCCTCGAGTCCATCGGAGTCGATTACGTCGACGAGAGTGAAGTCCTCACTCTCGCCGACGAGGACAACCACATCAACAAGCACAACTTCAAGATACCGTTCGTTTGTGGATGCAGGAACCTCGGGGAAGCCTTGCGGCGGATCCGCGAAGGAGCCGCGATGATAAGGACCAAAGGAGAGGCCGGGACGGGGAACGTCGTGGAGGCCGTTAGGCACGTGAGGAGCGTGATGGGAGCGATAAGGTTGCTGAGAGGCATGGATGACGACGAGGTGTTCGCTTACGCGAAGAAGATCGCTGCGCCTTATGAGTTGGTTATGCAGACGAAGCAGCTCGGGAGGTTACCGGTGGTTCAGTTCGCCGCCGGAGGGGTCGCGACGCCGGCGGACGCGGCGCTGATGATGCAGCTGGGGTGTGATGGAGTGTTCGTTGGGTCGGGTATTTTCAAGAGTGGAGATCCGGCGAAGCGTGCGAAGGCGATTGTGCAGGCGGTTACGAATTATAGAGACGCGGCGGTGTTGGCGGAGGTGAGCTGTGGGTTGGGTGAAGCTATGGTTGGTATCAATTTGGATGATAAGGTTGAGAGGTTCGCGAACCGGTCTGAGTGAACCAATCACAGAATTCAAATGTTTTTATTTCGGTTTAAATTGGTTATGAATATGTAAGATTGGGATTCGCTCGCATTCGTGAGCTATATGTCATGTTTGGGTCCCACTGGGCTTTGTTATTATAATTCAGTTATGTCTTGTTTCTTTCAGTTTTGAAGTACTCGCCTATTTTAACAATGAGCTAGCTTTTAAAACATGAAAACAAAATGGCACATGAAATTGATTGTCATAATGTTGTTACTTATTTCAACTTCGTTAACCATAAACTCTTCCTTATCCGTATCATTGGTTACAAATGATTGATTAGGAAGAGTTTTGATTATGGGTTCGTCTAATGATCTTTTGTGGCCGATGATATTGAATCCTTTCTTCAAGGAGATATATATATATAAGCTTAAAAGTTTGAAATGTTTACGATGGAGGAAGCGAGGACGGGTGGGATCAGTGCCCGGCCCTGGAAGAAAGCAAAAGTGTATACAGCCTTTAAAAACACAAATATTTTCAGTCTATTTTCAACAACATAGTAGAAGTTTGGACTGGTACTATGTTAAACAATTAATGATACGGTGATATCCTTTTACTTTTTTTACATTTTCTTTATTGAATTTGAGGTTTACACAGTAAACATTTCATGCAACTTTACTTGGACCAGTGGATGATAAGCATAATACGACACGTACGATATTCTTTGACCAACATATTCTACCTTTTCTTTATTGATCATTTTGAAGTCGACTTAATAAACTTTGCATGTTGAGCTAGTTGAATGACAACTGACAAACATAAACTAGACACGTTTTAAACTTGTGGATTATTTGTATTTGCCCAAAAAAATGTTTCTTTGGTGACTTTACTACATGCATTGGGGTTTTTTTAGTACTCTCTCAAAAAGAAAAAATGTAGAAAATAGAAGGAATGTTCTTCTTTGATAAACATCTCCAACATTGGTAAATAACCAAAATACATGTATCAATATATTACTCGTCAATCTATCTATAATTGTTTTTTTCAGTTACAAAAAAAAAAAATATATATATATATATATATATATATATATATATTACTCGTCATATTTTTATATTTAAATTTAATTACGTAATAAAATTAGAGAAATTTTCTAGGATAACCATTTTTAAGTTTTTGTCACAAAAATAGTCCTTCATGAAATGACCAAAATAAGTTTTTTTAAAAAGTAAAAATATAGGGTTAACTAATTTAGACTTAGGGTTTAGAGTTAAGGGGTGGAGTTTTGGGGATAGAGTTTCAAATTTTTTAAAATAAAAAATAAATATTAAATTTTTCAAAATAAAAATGGATTATTTTGGTTATTTTCTTTCTTGAGAGCTATTTTGTGACAAAAACTTAAAAAATGTTATCTGAGAAAATTGCCGTAAAATTATACTAATATTAGTCAGATGAAATACTAACTTAAGAGACTATGTCACTATTCCATTAATATTGCTCTTAGAAATTGAGGAGATGGAGAACAAATTTCCGCACCCTACGGCAGTTTGCAACTAATTTTTCTTTTTTTATGTTTCACTTTGTTTAATGTTTAACTAAAATGGTTTTTATAAGAAATTAAGTTTTCAATATATTAGACAAAATTTAATTTAATATTTTTCAGTTACATACATGTATTACATTTTATTGGTTGACTTAATTATATTAATGATATTTTATATAGTCAAGATAAATTTTATAAAACATTTTGCACATTTATAATAGAAAGCCTATTATGAGAGAGACCTGAAGCTAAGATATGTAAACTATTCAAAAAAATTGTTTTTTTTTGTTGTTCTCATGTCCTATAATTGTTTTTCTCTATTTAAAATTTTGTTTTTCCTTTTAAATCTAACTATTTAATTTTAAACCTTTAATATGATTCATGGCTTTACAGTAAAAGAATATTAAAAAAAACTTATGTACGATCAGCGCATCGTTTTTGAATGTTTGACTTGAATAAGCTTAAACTACTGAAAGATGAGTAGGGCAGTTTTTAATACTTTTCTTATCAATGAACCAACTATGAGTATGCATATCCAGCCTCAGGAAAGATCAAGAATACTTTCCGTACTCTTTGTGCTAACACAATACGCTAAACAAACTATTAAAAAGTAAACATGAACAGATATGGTTTGATGCCAATCATCATGAGATTATTCTTTCTTACATAGTGTAAGGTTACAGTTTACATATTATTTAGGTACGATTATATAAGTACGTAGGAGTAACTGACTTTTCTCGGGATATATCTCAATTCTCATGTGCTTGCCAACAGTGAATCAACTTGGTTTTTCCCACTAGGACCCTTTTGTCGAATCAGAAGGCGGTACTCGTCGAACCTGATCGGTTTATAAAGAGCAGGTCGGTCTTTGGTTAATAGTGCTTTAACCGGTCCGATCGGGATATCACTTCTCGGGTTGTAGAAGAGTGCCAAGGAGACTCGATCCATACCGGAATTAACGACCACCTGATGCTCCACGCTTTTGTAAATTCCGTTGCTAAGTATCTACAATTTGATCCCAACATATTGTTTGGTTATATGAATTTGCTAAAAATAATATCGTTATAGAAACACTATTACTTTTATATATTCCGCAGAATGGAGACTTTCTATATAACATATGAGCCTAGGACATAAAATCTTATTGGTTTTTGCTACGACAGATCTAGGGCTTTAAATTTTATTTTGCATGCTCCATGTAGAGTTTCAGTATTATATGTAAATGAACAATAAAGTCTCTAAAACCATATATATGGCGATGTCTATTTTGTTCTCCAGGTTATCAGTAGTTTAAAATGTTCAAAAAGGTAAAATATAATTAAGAACCAGTACCTGAACTTGATCTCCAATGTTAACGATCAAAGCATTGGGCACGGATTTAATGGTGACCCAGCAGTCACCACGACGGACCTGGAGGCCAGCGACCTCCTCGTCGGGGAGGACAATGGTGATGCCACCCGGGTCAGAATGAGAAGAGAGACCTAAAGTTAGGTGTGGCTGAGGGCATTTTGGGTAAAAGTTTGCTCTCAGATTAGCTCCAACTTTGTCTTCTCCTCCAAAGGCCTTCATGAGATGGTTTGGTTCTAAACCTAAACTCTCTGACAATGTCTCCACTAGCCTCTCACACAGTTTTCTCACTTCTTCTCCGTACTCTTCGATCAATTCTCTGCATCGGTGAAAAAGTATGTTTTTAATATTAATATAATACGTGTACTGCTTGATTGTAGACAAATTGTTTGTGAAATATGTTTACTACTAAATTTTGTGATCTTACAGTCACTAAAAATAAGAGAGAAAAACAATCGTTAAAAGTTTTAAGACAATTAACACACAATACAAAGTTAATTGCGAATGTTATGTATCTCTTATATGTATATATGTAATAGTCATGATTCATGTGGTGTGTGACCACATGAAACGTGTTCATACATGGACACGTGCCTAAATAAACATATTGACCAGACGGCCATGTGTGTACGTATTTACAAGTTGTACTTCACGTAATCAAGATGCATCAACAGCTATAAATCAAAACACACACACGAAACGTGTGTCCCCATGCAAACATCCACTTAGTAAACATATCTTTTTTAAGTAGAGGGTTTCTTTAAGAACATAAACACATGAGAATTATAATGTACATATATCAACTACACCTATACCTTAGACGCAGATGTCAAGAAACTTATGTCATGGACGTATATAGAATAACAGGTTTGATTGGTATTCTGCATATGTATATACTAAATACCTTATCTTAGGAGGCTGAGATGGCCACTTGGAAGGGTTTCTAATGGAAGAAGGCAAGTAATTGAGAAAGAAATAATCACTCCAATCTAACTTAGCATCTTTCACAACCCCAACCCTGCTTCCATAGCCTTCATATGTGTCTGGTGAGTTTGCGTACTTTCGTTTCACCTCTACGGGTAAATCAAAGAACTCTCGCCACGCTCCCCTCACACTCTCCATCAGCGCATGGTCTACACCATGGTTCACCACTTGGAAGAAACCCCACTCCTCACACGCATTCCTCACGCGCCTCAGCCCCTCCGGCTTCCTCCACACGTCTCTCATGTCTAGCACGGGTACTTCCATGTCAAGACCGGATTGGTCGGAGTTGTAGACCGGTCTCTGATGAACCGGTTTAACATAGCGGTTTGGGACGGTGGATATGCCGGCTTGGGACAAGGTTTGAACGGAAACAATCGGCTCTGGCCAGCTTGCAACCATTTTTTTTCTTTTGTGAATTGTGTTGTATTAGAAGACACTCAAGAAAAGAGATGTAAAGGGAAGAATGAAAGTTTTAGATGGTAGAAGGAAGCGAGGACGAGTAGGGGTATAAATACAGGAAAATAAACCGAAATGAAACGTGAAACAATTAATGAGACGGTATTTTTTTGATTCACTGTATTTTTTTAATTGAATTTCTAGTTCGACCTAATATACTTTGCATGTTGAGCTAATTGGATGGAAAAAAAAAACATAATAAGACACGTTTTTGTAGAGTTGTGGATAGATGCCGACAATATTTCATTTTTTTTCTTATTGACTTTTGAAGTTAGGGAGATGGAGAACGAATGTCGGCGCCGTGCGATGGTTTGCAACTCATTAATTAATTAGTTAAGAGCTATATGGGAGAGACCAAAAGATAACACGTTATCATCACGTGTTTAGCTGTGGTCTCCTACTGAAGTCTTTCCTCAGTTACATTAATCTTAGGATACAATCTTCAAATTAAAATGACACTTGAATGAACAGACTTAATAATATAGTTTTTTTTTGCCTCTTTTTGTACAATACATAGATGTATTTACACGAAATGATATGCCAATATATTGTCTACTATATATAACTAATTTACAAGTATTCTATTTCAATATAGTTAAAATGAAACAAAATTCATGGTCTCAAACACCATGAGTTCAGAAGAACGAGATTGTATAAATCTCATAGGTTGGATGAACTCCACATTGTCAACAATAAACAAAAAAAGCTAATTCATAGTGATCGTCTCGTTTTCAACTTTTCATTGTATTTATATAAGCCCATTCATAGTCTATACCAAATATAAAAAGCTGGAAAATCGTGTTTTCAGAACCTGACAACGTAAAACTGGAGCACAGGCACTTGAAAAGTAAACATTTGACATAGTGAATAAACATGATTATTCAGAATACCTCATGTAATCACGTTGAAACCACATCCACTTGTAAAATATTATTAACCTCTTTTACTGATCAATACCGATCGCATTTTGAAATTTTAGTTAAAAACAATACAGATCGCAATTTTCAAAAAGGAAATTAAACACTTTTCAACCATATGTTTAGTTGTTGGACAAAAGTCTCTTTCTTTGAAATATTATTGCGAATAACGGGACCATACAGTAGAGAAGAAGCAATGTATATTGATGATTATGTATCACATGTCTTATTTAAAATCGGCTGAATACATTAAGGGTTTCATATCGGCTGAATCATCAGTGCTATGACTCATCGTTGCGAATGATAGTGCTAACCTTGCATACATACCCTGTATATTAATTGATGAACATTTTAAAAGATGTAACCTCAATTTTGTATTAATTAAAATAAGTCCCAATGCATAGGTGACACTCAATTAGGTAGTCAATTACATTCAATTGAAAAATAAGTAGGTCCACATTCGATTTTTATATGTTGTTAAATACATAAGTTGGTCAAACTATATGATATAATGATATGATATGTTATTTTCTTTCCTTAAATCAAACCTACTGAATTACCATAAATGACTAATATATATATATGACAATTAATGATTTTAATAATAAAGATTTGATAACAATTTATATCTCCTCCATCATTTTTGTTTAATTTTATATTATTAAAATAAATTAAACAATCAAATTAGCTATAAAAGTAAAATTTAGATTTTTTCGTATATGTTATATTTTGAATTTTTAAAAACGACAATAAATGACTAAAACTATTAAAATTATTATGTTAAAAATTAATGATCAATGGTTTAACATTTTTATTATAAGAAGATACACATGATTTTAAAACCATATGAGTAAAAAATATCATTTAATAATAAAATAAATATATATATATACGAAATATACGAAAGATTCCTATTGATTTTGTAAAAAAAAGGGGGGGTTATTACTTTCCCCATCAATAAAAAAATA
>NC_027751.1:50162611-50180241 GCF_000695525.1 Brassica oleracea var. oleracea
TGATCAATTTAGTTGTCCAGTTGAAATCTTTCAAAAGTATGTGAAAGACTAAAGTCAAAGTAAATATGGATTTAGAATAGTAGTTATATTTTACTAACCAAAATACCGAAAAAAACCGAACCGAATCGAAACCAACCCGATATCTGGATTGAACACCCCTAATCCAAATGAAGCCAAACTATTGTTTCATTCTCCAAAATATAATAAAAATAGTAACTTAATTCCGCGCAAGGCGCTGATATTATCCTAGTATATATTATCAATCAAGCCAACGTTTATTTATTTTCTTTAATGACTATTTAGTTAAGTGAAAAATACCATATATACCACGAGAAATTAAAAATTATGTGGGAGATTAGTTTGATCACGAAAGTGAAAATGCATTGCCTATTTCGTGTTATCCGACTGAAAATTTTATTCACGTCATGGACAATACTTCTTCGTGATTATTTTCGCATATATTTATATTATCGAATATTCCGTTGTGATATTAAAATTAATTTCATCATATACCTATCTTTTTGTAATAAGATAGAAAATAGGTCTTGTCCTCCAGTTTGCAAGATTGGATAGTATTTATCTTTTTAAGTATTAGATATTATTTAAAATACTATTGACAAATCTCTTAATATCTTACGAGACAATTGTTACGACCCGGTTTTCACTACACCGGTATTGAAATTGGTTTGATTATTTAATTGGAGTAAACCAAACTAATAACAAAACCAAAGCGATATATAAGCCCGTATGCATCTCCTTTCTCATGTTAACCTAGCCGTCTTCATCTCGGGCTTGTGCGTACGTTTGTGCCGTCACCACAAAACGACCTTATAGTGCGCTGATATGAGAGAAGCTTCATCACACCGGCAGTGGAGCATCATTGACGGAGCTGTGACGCATGCCGCCTCTGTCAAATATCCATCGCCTCTCCCTCATTGTCGCCGGATCCGAGAGGCTTTGATGTGGAGAAGCAACACACGTACGCGGAGCCATCGCGCAACAAATGCTGATCACCACCATCCGGATGTCACCTTCTTTGCTTGTTATGTCGGAACCACCATGTAACGTTTAAGACATGGGCTTGTCATCAAAGATCAACCATCATTGCATTATGGAACGCATGCTATTGATACGAGAAGAATATGACGTGAGGAGAAAACAAGTTAAGACGGAGCCACCGTCTCACCTCCGCGGCACCGATTGGATCTACAACGTTGTAAGCTTGGAGCCATGGGAGAAGCTTGTTATGTTAACGTAGAACCATATGTGTTAGTTTCCCCACCTTCATTATCACGTATTAACCAAATGATATTATTTATTACTTGCGGTGCAAGTGATCTAAATATCTTAAATCCTTATTGGTTCATGCGTAGAAACAATGGTGGACTTTAAGGTTGACTTGTTTGATAAGTTACTCTTTTGGAAGCTTAGAGCATTTTTTGATCCATTTCCGATAGTGGCCAAGGTGAGGGTCTTTTTCCGAACTTCTCTTACACGGCTTAGGACCTCGAATAAGTATAATTTGTTTCTAATGTGTTCCGTCTGTGTGAAATCGAGTCTGTCATTGCTTGTTTAGTTTTAGGCTCTTTGCTTAAACCGGAACTAGGGTGTTAGATGGTTCAACAGTGCTTGTTCATTTATAATTGATAATATATATGTATATAGCATATTGAGGTGATTTGGGTGTTAGCCGACCATGGAGACGTAATTCCGTGTGTCGGCTGGAGACCAGTACATTGGGTATGGTGTATGTTGCGGCACAGCTTAGTCGACCTGTTGTGCCAAGGCTTCGAGGTCGATAAATCGTCTACGGGCGTGTGTTACCGAGCACATATTCGGTGGTGTTTTTGGCCTAATAGTGGGCAGCGAGTGTGCACCTCGCTAGGACCATTGTTTGATCTCTGGGTACTTTAGGTACTGTGTTTGCAACGTGTTAGGATTAAATTATATTTACTCGGAGTGGTCTTTCCGGGTCCATGGACTTCGGGTGTAGTATCCCATACTTCACTGAGTGACTTCTCCGTTACTCACCCCTCTCTCTTCCCCATTTCAGGTGAGACTGACGAGTATGTGATATTTGGACGGATTGGAGCTACTGAGCTTTTTATTCGGATTTTTATTTGGGCTTTGGGGGAGTGTAATTGGGTATATGGACTTTTATTATACGAGATATTGTTGGTGGTCCGCTGTTCTCCGGATTGGAGGTGACGGGTGTCACAACAATGTTGCACGAAACTAAGTCACATTATCTTAGATACCACATGGATATGATTTTTTATTTTGGTCCATTTAAATATCCTGAAAGAGAGTCTATCTATAGATTACACTTCTATTTAGAAATTAGTCTATGCTCTTCCGCAGTTCTGGATACCCAGCTTATTCAAAAGAAAAAAAAATGCCATATTTTGAACATGACTTAAACGTGTTTGCATGTTGCCGTCAACATTTTATACAAAAACATTTTTTCAAAAAAAAAATCTCATAACATGTTGGTGATAATTACTTAACTAGATGGAGAAGCGTTGCAAAGAAAACTAAGATCGTGATCTTAACAAAAAAATTGTGCACCGAATATGTTGTATATGTTGGCAAAAAAGAAGAAGAATATGTTGAATATTCTGAACGTATTTAATATGTGCAATAATGACGAAAAATGCTTAGAGCAATTCCAATGGTTAAAAAAAAACTTAAAGAAATAAAAGCACTAATTTTTTTCGGTAAATGACATTTGTTTTGTTGGTGTAGCAGTTTCTAAAAAACTCTGGCTATTTTTTCTCTTTTTTTTAATGTTTACAACTCTTACAGAACTTGTTGTTGGAGGTGTTTTTAGTGTACATTTAACTCATATGCACTTTATCATGTGGCTACGTATAAACAAATTGCTTAGAATTTATTTGACTATTAAAGAAAGTATTTATCCATAGACTTTATCTTCTCAGATTAGTCTGAATCTTTCTATAAATTTTTTTTTTATTATTCTAGTTACTTGATTTTTTTAATTATTTTTAAAGAAATAAAAGCATTAATTACTCTTCTGTGAATATTTGTTTTGTTGGTGTAGCAGTTTCCGGGGATATATTCAATTTAACATTTGATGTGATTTGATTTTTAATGGAGTTTTAGATGATTTCAATAAGTTGCAGAGATTTAAGTGATTTTTGTTAAACTACTCTAGAATATCACCTAAAACTATGGGATTTGGATTTTAATTTTTTTAACTAAGAAATTCTACCCAAACACCCTAAAATCACCTGAAACTTTAAAACTCCACAACTTAAAATATTTTCAATAACAGTGGATTTCAGAATACTTTAAGAAATGTCAAATTCAATAACATAAAATTTTAAATGAGTTTTTAAAATTCATGTTTCAATAACAGTGAATTTGTCATTTTAATACAAATCACCTGAAACTCTCATTTGAATACATCTTCTTGAGAAACTCTAATATTAGAATTTTTGCCCATTTTCTTTCCTATTTATTTTTTCTTAAATATTTAAAACTTTTCTAGAACTGTGTTGGATGTGCTTTTACTGCCTCTTTAACTCATCTGCACTTTATCATGTGGCTACGTAAATATATAAACAAATTGCTTAGAATTTATTTGACTATCAAATTTAGAATTTATTTGACTATCAAAAAAGAGTAGACTTTATCTCTTGAGATTAATCTGAATCTTTCTATAAGTTTAAAATAACTCCAAACTAAAACAAATTCATGATTGTTTAGAAAACAAAACAAAAATAGAAGAAGGGGTTTATTTGTGAAATAACTAAGAAAAAAAATGAAAATTAGTTTCGTAGAGAGAAAATAGAGAGAGATAGGAAGAGAAAATAAGAGAAAGGTCGAGATTTTAATTTGACAGCGAATTATGTTTTTTTCGGTGTTATCTCACCCGATTTCCAATAGAAGAAAAAGGTAAAAACAATAGGTGTGACAACTAAGCTACTGGCTACTAAACGCACATGTGAAGAGAAACGTTTGTACTTTTGATAAATAGTACTCCCTCCGTTTCATATTAAGTATCGTTTTGAGAAAAAAAATTTCGTTACAAAATAAGTGTCGTTTTCGATTTTCAATGCAAAATTTATTAATTTTATACAAAATTTATTTTTCTATTGGTTGAAATATGGTTAGGTGTATAGGTAATAGTGTTTTTTTATAGGAAATGTACAAAATTAATTGTTTCATTAATCCGTGTGTCGAAACCTAGAACGACACTTATAATGAAACAGAAGGAATAGTATATATATATTCAAATCGAAAGTAGAAATCTAGTTTACTATTTGTAGTCAACAATTTTATTATTCAAAAATTGCTTAGGAAAAAATGTTTTAAAACTCTTAGTTGACTAAGACTCAAATTAAAGATTAAAAGTTGACCATTAAAAATTTACGTTGATGTTAATCCTAAATTTACATGGTCAAGTTTTTTTTCTTTGAGAGAAAAAATTTAATTTGATATTAAAGCTATCAAATGGAACAAATTAAAAGTCATTTTTGCTGTTATATATTTTATCATATATTAAAGCTATCAAATGGAACAAATTAAAAGTCATTTTTGCTGTTATATATTTTATCACCATATTTAATATATAGCTCTGAGAAGTCTAAAGATTATGCTAAGATAAAGCGCTTTATGAAATGCAAGCAATTCAATTTTATAAATTGTGGGAAATAAATTCAGAATAAAACAAGTGTGTACTAATTTATCCATATAATAATCAAAAAAATCATGTTTGATATAAAATCTCTTCTTTTACTTATTTGTGCTTTAGATTTTAATTAATTATTGCTTGATTTGTATGATTTCTGTTGAACTCTAAAGAAAGACTTCCCTAGTTTGATCATAACAAGTATTCTTAAGTTGGATCATCACAACTCACAAGTAACAACTTCTCAAACTCCAGTTTATTAGAATTCTGAACTACCAGTATTCTTGAGCTATATAAATGCATCTGCAAGAGAGAGGATATAGAAGAGATACCAATCGTTTATTAGAATTCTGAACTACGTACAAAATGTTTTTTGGGTTAGAAGTAGAGACAGAAAATGGGATGAAGCTAATTCAACACATTGCAAAGTTCGCAATTCTCATGCGTTGGTCCATGATTTCTATGCTCATCTTAAAACCGTTTTAATAATACCTAAACTTGCCAATATTCATTCATCATGTCCTTCAGACCAAATGTCAGTATACCAACTTAAGCAATCAATGATGAGCAGCCATTCAGACCAAATGTCAGTATCAATAATACCTAAACTTGCCAATATTCATTCATCATGTCCTTCAAACATGTGAAATGAAGAAAGATTAAGAGTAAAAGGATGTAGAACTAAAGAGAGTCTTCAAGACACTTGTCGATCTCCGAACATGTAGTACCAAGTCAAAGCCAATCACAAAACAATGAAGTACTATGTTCCAATCAATCAATCAGGACTCAGACAGAGAGACGTGTGAACTGATTCCAATTCTCTTGCTACTCTATAGAGGTGAGCTCACTACCTTGACGTAGGAACACCATGCAAACGAACATTAATCCATTTGATATCTGGTTTCATAGACTTGTTCGGTAACAAAACTCGAGAGTTTTTTTTTTTTTGTTTTTATATCTTAATTAGCAGCTCTTTAAAGTCCGCTCTATATAAATAAAAATAAGGGGACAATTCTTAAAAAGAAAAAAATTGTAAACAATAGATTTGGCAGCCTTCATAAGGGCACAACATAGCCACTCATATTATTACCCTATCTACTTCATGCTCCGTCACTCCGTGTACCTGTGAAGATTCTTCGCTTGGTGTAATAAACTCATCTCTCTGTTCCCCTAAAGTTAAATCATGACAGAGACATCATAAGAAACTGTTGCAACAAAAGTGGTAGAGATCATTGTACATACACCAAGTTGGATCCTTACATGTTTGCCATTTCTGATTGCATTTTTATTTCATGGAACAACTACATCTGAGATAGATGCCTTGCCCAGATAGACCTGTTGCATCTCCTCTTTCCAAATCTGCATCAACTTCTATATATTAATTTTTCTTCCTACAGACAAGGGACTTAAACTGTGTATATATTGATATCAACATTTTGTTCCCTTACCGTGTCCCTGAACTCCACCCTTATGCGAGGCACATTTGTTTTGTGAATGTCGTTTCCATCAGGTCCTCTTTTGTAGTAGTCTTTCCCAATCCAGTGCGACTATAAAAAACATTTCAAAAGAGTTAGTATTATCAGAGCGAGATCATCCCAAAAGAACTTGCATCATGTTAATCTATACTGTTGTCTATAAGGATATGTTTGATATAACAAGTACCTTCAGAGCATGTGAGAAACCTGACTGGTACACTGAGTTACGAGCTATCTCGCACAAGTCACAAGCACTCAGCTTCCAAACCTGAAAAATCCAGTTATTTAAGTAAATACATTACTACTATATGATTTGTGAGATGAAATCATAATGGAGGAATCAAGGACTTACTGAGGCAGCAATGCTGTACTCTTCAACGAGAGGTTCTTTAGTTAAGTGAATCTGAAGAGGATCATCAGTAGACAGGGAGACATTGAGACCTCTTAAGAAAAACACAGGAAATGGGTTTCTGTGGTAATCTAGAAACAGAGAGTTGTTGCTCAGTGGAGACATGGCCAGACCAATCTTGTCCCAAAAGGAAAAAAAATGTCCAGTCAGATATATTTTTTAAGATCAGACACATTAATACAAGCAGAGTCTCTCCGCAAACCTGAGCGAGGTAGTAGAGATACTGAAGCACAGGAGACTTCCGTAGATTGATTCCGTGTGCGATGCTATGGCATGTGAGAAACGTAGCAGCCAAGTGGTCAATGTCACCAGCCTGAAATTTGTAAACATCTTAAAGATCCATTGAGCATAAAAGTGAAAACTATAGCACAAAATAAGAAATAAAGTACCTCCCCAGAGTGTGGCCGTAGCGTGATGGTAGTCATGCCTTTTGACTCCCGAAGCTTGAAAAATTACAACATATTACCACAGTTCTAACAACATCAAGTTAGTTGCAGAAGAGATCAGAAGAAATGGTTACCTTGTTTAACACATAGAGGTTAGCATAACAGTAGTAGACATAGTAAGAAAATGCAGGATTAAATGCGTTGGTCCATTGAGCTGGAGTGGGCATGTGTTTCGTGGGACGTCTTTCAGGTTTGCTTTCATCATCAACCAAATCAAATCCAACAACCTGTTATGCAGATAAAGAAACAGCAACCAACTTTTAATAGTTCCAAGACATTTGGATTGGAGATTCTTTGTAGAAATAGATGCTAACCTGCTTCAAAAAGACATGGAGCTGGGGATGCGAATCGGGATCTACCGTGGCTTCAAACAGAGGAATGAATATGTTGTCAAGGATATTCTGGAACGATGTCACAATACCCATGTCCTTGTAGATGTTGTAAAGGCGTGGGAGCTGGTGAGCAGACAGAATATAAAACGAGGGAAGTATCGGTCAGTTAGAAGTCATGTGACAGACACACACACATAAGAATCAAAAAGATAGCGAACCTGAATTAACCAGACAACGTTCTCACTGTATAGATCATTGTTCACAATCCAACTAGCCAGTTGGTCCCACTCGCTCATTTTTCTGCCGTATATAGATATTCTGTATTCAGCCATCTGCAATGTTTGGGACAAAAACAATAAAGAGCAATTATGAATCTGTTTTGACAAGAAGTTTTCTTAACACAGAAAATTGAGCACAGTGCCAAGAAGAATGTTTCAAGAAAAGTCTGTGTAGAGCACATTAGCATGAAGAAAGTTAACTTTAGGAATAAGAAAGAAACTGAGTGTTTCATACGGTATAGTATAGTAAAATTAGTTAAGGCTCCTGTAGTTATATGTTCTCTGTCTATATAGCATATGCAACAAGAAATGGAAGAGTGGTTGAGATTTTATCTGGCCTTGGGTTAAGATCCATTATCAAATCCTAAGTCTCTTTTGTATTTCCAGCAGATTATTATATAAAAAGCTTAGTTATTATAGATTTTACTGTAACAGTGTTCTTCTATTATCATGTTCATTCTAAATGCATAAGACTACTGCAGGTGCACGTGGAGTCTTACCTGATATTTGCTAGCTTCAAGGTCGGAGAAAACTTGTTTTGTTATCTCACCAAGAAAACGACCTGAAACCAAAAACAAAAGGAACGTCAGAAACTCAAAAGTATTGCAATCACAAGTTCACATCACATGGTGAGGTACACAATATGTAGAAGGAAAAGTAAGCAAATGCATAACTGACACATTAACTGAACTAAAAATGGTGCTAAGAGTGACAAAAAGTATTTAAATACCTTGGATGAGATTATCCTGTTTAAGGAAAATTTCCCTAAGCCTACTTTGACCACAGGGATTGTACTTGAGATTGAACTTATCAAAGCGATGAAATGTACTCTTGTCTGCATGAACATCCATAAGGTCCACGTTCAGGTCATATCTGTGCAAAGTTCAAACACAGGGAAGAAGTTTTATTTCATCAGCATAACCGTCAAATTAGGAAAAAAGAAAAAGTAAAACAGATAATCTACATAACAACAAGTCTTGCATTTAAAAATTGGAAATGTATGATTACCCAGTCAGATCCAAGCTCTCAAAGACTTCTTTCAAGGTTAAATACGTTCCATCCCGGAAGATGACAACCTGTATAGAGCCAAAAAAAATTAATCATACCTGAATACTAATCTAAGACAAAATGGTTACAATTGTTGTTACCTCATCAGGTTCTTTCCGGAGCTTTGACTTGATAAACCTCAAGAGGTGTTTCTGGTTCATGCAAGCTGAGTGATGAACATGAGTGTCCACTTTCCTAACGTTATAAAAATCACGGTGTGGTGCACTTTTTTGGGCGAGGAACTCTTTATCCGCATTAAGCATCAAATGCAGATTAAATTTCTGATACACACAAAAAACATAATGTTAATTAACAAGATGAAACTTGCTTATTGAGATTAATTATTCTCTAAACTAAAACTCTTGCCTGTTCTAGGAGCACTAGACGGCGGTGGCACAATGTCCTGATATTTCCTGCAGCTGTGACTTTGAGCACGTGATGCAAGTCGGTGAAGAACGTTGTGGCGTCAGCTACAGGGAAGAGCTCTTCCTTTGCTGGGAGTAGCAAAACAGAACATGAGTCATCTTATTTGAAAAAGCAAATAAACCATAGTACTTGTGCTCTTACCATCTTTGTTTGGAAACACATGGACTACTCCATCTTGCATCTCAAAATAATGCTGTCAAACACATACAATTATTGAAGTTAGATTCATCAAATGCGTGGCGTTCTATGAAGAACAAAACTAAGGAGAAAAAAACTCACATCAGTCTTTCCCTGAGGATAGTGTGCAAACGGCTCTAAGTTAGGCTTCGGAGTACTAGGATCAGATATGACTTCCTTCTCCCACGGCGCAACTGTTTCTTGGAAGACATACCTCTTCCTTAACTCAAGACATTCTTGCAGACATTTGTAGGCATCAACTTCATCGGACGTTGGGGCCTCTGAACAGATCATGTGTAATAATCTTAATAAGAAACTGTTTCAAACTCTTAAACCATGGTTTAGAGATTCAAAGGCTCAAAGCTAATAGAGTATAGTGCTACTTAACTCATTGCCACTGGTAAAGAACTTAAACTAGTGGAGGCTTACGAATTAAACATGTCATGATTTGCGCTAACAGGAAGAGAGAAAAAAACAAGTAACCATTCTTTACCAAGAGGAACATCAAGACGGACAAAGGTCTCTTGCTCCGGCTCTTTACGAAGAATATCAGCAGCAATAGGATCAGGCTGAACTCCATGTAAGTCACCAGACATACTGTGTGAACGAATCATGCTTGAAGCAGCCATAGATACTTGCTCTTCAGTAGCATCTGCAGGCTACATAAAAAAAAAAGCTTACTAATAAGCCTTTTGCTTACGCATTCAATTCAATAAACAAAACAAAACACTCACCAAGTCCCCATTGGTTTGCAAGTAGGAAGCATCCAACTCTGCAGTATCTGTGACATTATCATCATCATCATCTGATTCCCCCATACTCTCAAAGGCACTACCACTAGCAACAGGGGACTTGGGAGAGATGGGTCTCACAAAGCTTCCAGCTTTCCTTATACTACTACCACTACTCCCATGTACTGAAGATCTCCCTATAACATCAGAACATACCAAAAGACACAAACCCATCAATAAAAATCGAATCTTTATCCGATTCACACACTTAAAAACAGAGACTTTCCCATTACCAATACCTTCAGATGGAGTATGAAGCCTGGGCAAACCAGGAGGGATCTCATCCACACACACGTGTCCGTTGCTGCGTCCCGCATCATCGGTGAACGGCGTGGCGTCTGGAAGAGAAGCGGGGGTGTGTCCTTTCCTTTTGACTTGGCTCCGCCGCCTCGAAAGGGTTTGACTTTGATGCTGCGGAGAGTCTCCTTCTTCGGCGGTGTTGTCTTTCTTCTCTCTGCCACGCTCGAGGACGAGATTCAGGGCCTTGAAGTGCATGAAGAACCCTGAAACGGCAACGAAGGAAGCTCCGAAGAGGGCCGCGAGGGCGAGTTGGTAAATGTTCGGTTCCATTGAGAGTGAGCAGGTTAGAGACAGTAAGCTAGGAGTTTTGGTCTGAGTGGCGAAGATAGAAGAAAAGGTTTTTAGCTTTGTTATTTATAGGCAGGCCCATTAAATGCAGAGAGAAGGACAAAAATAGCACTAAATCAAGTTTTTGTTCACAAACTAGCACTCAAGGTCAAAAGTCACAAAAATAGCACTTAATGTTTTATCAAAAGTCACAGACGTAGGGTTTAGAGTTAAAGGGTTTAGGGTTGAGAAATGAGGTTTTGGAGATAAGATTTCAAATTTTGAAAAATAAAAAAATTAAAATTTTCAAAGGATAAACTTAGAAAGGTGCTATTTTGGTCATTTTAGTTTTTGAGTGCTATTTTTGTGATATAAATTTAGAAAGATGTTATTTTGAAGATTTGCCCTTAAATGTAACCTGCCAGGCTTTTCGGTCTTTGAATAAAATCGCGTTTAAAACATTTCTATTAAAAGATTTTCATAAAAGTTATCTTTATAAAAGAAAATAATAAGATGGCGTTATCCAATAAAAATTTTTTTTGAAAAATTTATATATTAGTTTGATCTTTTAATTTCAAATTAAAAAATAATTAAGTAACTAGATTATATTTAAAACACTAATATTTTTATTTTTGTTTGACATATTCTCAAAGTACATAAAATAGGAATATGTTTTTTTTAAGAGTAATTGGTAAGAATGCACCCAAAAGCTCATATAATTTGCCATATATCTTTGTTTTTTTTTAATATTTTTTATGACTATAATACCCTTATCTCTATCTCTCTCGTTTTTCCCTTTTATGTGTTTTAATCTCTTTATCTCTCGTATAGATTCTTCAAATTTTCTTCTAATTCAACACAAATCTTTATTTTTTATTCTGATTCTTTTAACATCCATAATGCTAATCTTATTATCTCACCTCAATTCCAATGTTTCTAATTTCGACTCACAGTAAACTTTTAGATAATATATATGTTAGTAGGTATTTTATTACTTACCTGCTATTATTTAGATTTTAATGGATTTTTAATCGATACATGAAGTGTTAGCTGTTACAAATAGTTTTGGGGCTATTTGATAGATAACTAATTAATTGTTAATAGTTTCATTAACTGATATATGATTTGTTAGTCGATACATTTGTTTGATACATAGATTGTTAGATGATACTGAAATTATTAGTTGATATATTAGTTGATATGTAGATTGTTACCTGCTATGTAAATATTTAGCTGATAAATCTAGAGTTACTTGTTTTCGATAAATCATGAGGGTATTTTCATCTGCACAGTGTCAAAAAGTTACTCTTTTTTGGGTTATCAATAATTACGGGCATTCAGCTAATTATTAAAAATCAATAAAACAAATAGAAAGCGATGACACAACCATAGAGACAGCTATAAACAAATTTTTTATTAGTGTTCAATTTTTTCAAAACACTAATTTTTTATGTGAGGTTTACCACCAGATACGTCACCCATGATCCTAAGATAATCTTGATTTAAGAGTTACATGTCCGACTTTATCTTAAAGAAAGAGTCGATTCTAATCCAGAGTGAACTTTGGTTTAACACATTACCACTGACACATTAGTCAAAAACTATAAAGTCTAGACCTAAAAGACTAGAAACAGTGATGTGGTGGTCATAAGTAGTTAAATATAGTGGTGGTTCTGTTCTAACATCATAAAGTTGCAAAGTTTTTTGGCGAATATAAAATTGTTATTGGCATAAAGAAAACATGAAGAAAATATATCCAAATACAAACGACTCCTAAGCATGAGTTTAAATTGCACAGGATCATTTTAACAACATAATAAATGGTTGTTAACTGCAGTTACAGTAGAAGAAATTGAATACTGGAGTTTTTACCTAATACAAAACATATCACTCTTTCATGTCACTGCCAGGGCGGATCCAAGATAGTTTTAAGTATGGGACATTTAACCATTTCTATAACTAAAAGCTTAATATGTAAGTGTACTTAACTAAATTTAACACTAGATGTCAATGAACAAAAAAAATTAGGGTGGGGCACATGCCACACCCTCAAATACACTGGGACCTCCCCTGGTCACTACAACACCAAAAGAAAAAGAGAGACAAAAATTAAATGAAAGCACAAAAAGAGGTTTTTTATAAAACAATGGTAACACCTCTAGCACCATGAACATAAGAAGGATGAGCAGCTTCTTGATCTCTCTCAAACTGTTGCATCTGTGTGGCATGCCTTGTGGCATCGAACTTCTCTCCATCTCCCCAAAGAGCATAAGCTTCTTCTCCATGAGCAGCATCATCTCCAATCCCAAGCTCTTCCTCAGCCATTCTCAATGGTATAAACATCTTGATAACAAGAAGTATGAGAGTCGTCGACACCAGATTCCATACAGCAATGAAGACAGCTCCGGCCCACTGTTTCAAAAGCTGTTTGCCCCCATTGCCGCCGTAGAAAGCTCCATTGGTTGGGTTAGGAAGTGACAACTTGCAGAGATCAGGATGTGCAAATAAGCCGGTCATTGTTCCACCTAGTATCCCGGCTACTGCGTGTGTGTAGAATACCGCTAATGTATCATCCACCTGAATATCACATTTCAGAGTTTTGTTTGATTAAAATGCACATTAATTCAAGAATTGATATATTAAGATTAAAATATGGAATTCCTCACAAAAATATATATTAATACATTTATCTAATAATGATATAAGAAATACATATAAAATTTCATGAAACACAAGTTAAATAAAAAGTTTGAAGGGTGGAGATAATTCACCTGTTGGAGGAGACTGGATTTCTTGTGAAGGATCATCATAGAGGCCCATGGAACTGATCCTGAGAATATTCCAATTATTATAGCTGCCCATGTTTGGATCAACCCTGCAACATAGTAAATTACAATTAGTTCCCATATTTCTTTATGGCTAAACCAATACTAAACATGATTAAAAGTATAATGAGACCTGCTCCGGGAGTAACGCCGGCGAGACCAGTGACCATGCCTTGAATGGCTCCTATGACAGACGGTTTGCCAAAGAAGATAACATCGAGTGTGGTCCATACTAGGAGGCTTGTGGCAGCGGAGAGGTTGGTGTTGAGCACCGCGATTGAGGAGGTTAAGTTGGCCGCGTATGGAGCTCCGCCGTTAAAACCGGACCATCCCATCCATAGTAGCCCAGCTCCGGCAAGCATTAAAAGAACATTGTTCGGTGGAAATCTTTCTCTGTCAGCTTGAGGCCTAGGTCCCACCTACAACATGTCACACATATCCAAATTAATTTAGTTTAAATTTTTATATCAATGCAATGTCAATAATTCATCATGGAAGTAATGAAGTCTAGTACGACTCTTTTCCCAACTAGTGTTTGCTTTTTAGCTAGACATTTTTATTTTTCTTTTCTATAATCGTATTATTATTATATAGACTTATTATAGGTAGTATCATGTGGAATTGACTTGACTTCTATGTGCGACAAAATGCAGAATACAGGGAAAACAAATGAAGTACTTCATAAAAATAAAGTTATTACTCTTGTCTAATTAAATTTTATCTGAGATGATTATATTTATACTATAGTATAAATTAATATCGGGTGGAAAATCCTAAAATGATTTTATTTAGCTTAGCTTTTTTTTTTTTGGACATCGATTTAGCTTAGCTATGACTTGCAAATTAATTACTTTTTTGTTAGTGGACCTAATCATTAAACTGATCTATAAATAAACTAAGAATCCTGAAATTTGAATACGTACTGTTACCAAAAAAAAAAAAAAAATTGAATACGTAATCACTTAACAGAAAGCAAAACAAAACTTGTTAAATCGGAACGCGTCTACATCAAAATATACTTTCTTAGAAGTTTTCTAAGTCTATGACCATGTCGTCTACGGAACATTTACCACATAGTCTTCAATGTTTATCATTATTTTTTATAGAATCCCAAATTTATGATCTTTTCTTGTAATAAAAACAAAATTTAGCCTGACAATTTAATACCAACATGATTTGACTAACTAAATAAACTAACCTCAAACTATATACTCATATAATATACTATATAAGTTGGTCTAAATCACTTGTATTTTGAAATATAAATTATTTTTATATTTAAATACAGTTTTTTTATTATTGGATACTTAATAACCAACATAAAGTTTACAAAACTTTAATAGTTAGTTGACTTACATCTAATCTATATGTTAATTTTTTGAAGATTTGTAAATTTCTTAACCTTAATTTTTACTTATACAAATTATATTATAAATTATGGGTAACAGTGAATATTCAGTGGTAATAAAAACAAAAAGAAAATCCCTCTGTCTAAAACAAGTCTGCATTTATTTTGGTGACGAATGGGAGGAAAATTCGGTTAATGTAATTGAATGCAATTGGTGGAAAGACACATAAAGAAAACATTGATGGGATATTTAATATTTAAATACATACCCAATACGCGGCGACGAAGCCGGCCACACCAGAGGAGAGATGAATCACATAACCACCGGAGTAATCAATAACTCCCCAATGGTAAAGAAACCCTCCGCCCCATATACTATAAGCTCCGACGGTGTAGCTAAAGATCAGCCACAACGGCACAAAAGCCATCCACGCTTTAATATTCATCCTCCCCAACACCGACCCGGCCACAAGTATCGTCGTTATCGCCGCAAAAGTGAACTGAAAATACACCAAAGTCGCCATCGGAAACAACGGCGTCACCGCTTCTCTCTCTATCGTCCCGTTCCCAAACTTCTTGACCGTTGATGGGATCTACAAAGACAAGAAAAAAACAAAAGAGTCAACCAAAGATATTTATCTCATTCAGACAATATCACTTTGTGGACATAAACTGATTTCAAGACCGTGGCTCTGTCTTTGAGGTATCCTTGGTCGAAGGCGGGACCACCTCTACCCCAGAAAGGCAAAAGCTCATCTCCGAAAGCCATTTTGTAACAGAGGAGGACCCAACAGAGGAGGACGGCTGCGAAGGCGTAGAGAGCCATGAAAGCGGAGTTCACGGCCCATTTCTTCTTGACGATGGAGGCGTAGAGGATGACCAGACCTGGCATGCTCTGTAGACCGACAAGAGTAGCCGCCGTGAGCTGCCACGCGTTGTCTCCTTTGTTGAGCCATTCAGGAACCTTTGGTAAGTCTGAACCGTAAGCTCCGGCCATGTCTATCTCGTCCTCTTTCACGGAGTTGATGATGATCCTGATGACTTTTTGGGAGGTTTCAGATGTTTTATAGTCAGCATGAAATTGTAGGTGTGAAAACCTTTAATATAATAATGTAGACAAGTCACAAGTGGTGTTATATTGAACAGTCTCTGGAGGAGAAAAGTCTTCGGAGATAGACTGATATGTTTCTCATTCTTCAATTAGCATCAGGATGTTTTTCAAAGTAGCTTCTTCTTGCTTTGTCTACTTTCACAATTATCGCGTCACATAATTACCAGGTAATATAAATAGATAGATGTGGAGTGGACTTGATTATTTATCATCATAAATCATAAGTTCTTAACTATTTTTAGTATTTTAAAAGAGTTAAGAGAAATGATATATATTGAAAAAAAAAGAATTTAGAATGTTAGAGAACTTTTTCTTCTCCAAGGGGCTTCTATATATAAGAAACGAGAAACAATTCCTTCATATTTTTGAAGTTATCGTTGAATAAATATGATTTATTTTGAAATTGATTGTACGAGGCTGACAAATTTATATTTTTTCAAATTCAGTCGTTGAAACAAGTGACTGATAAAATCTTCGCCAAGTAATTTAACAAAACTTTTCGGTTACATATATTTTGAAAATATTTAAATTCATATAAAATGACATTCGAGATACATAATGAGATCAAAAGTGTACCACCCCTTACCATTAAGATTTAAAGATACTTTCTCTTGATGCATATTTTCTCTTTAATTAGCTGTTGCGAAATTCATGTGGTTACGTACTGCACCCAAAAAATCAATCCGTACAAGTATGAGATTATACATACGATTTCATAATTTGGGCTTGTTCCTCAATTTTGATCGTGCGGCCATGTTTAATACCGAAGAAGTTGACCAAGTAACACATCGAATGTTTAAGAAGCAAAGATTCATTTGTTTGTTTGTAAATCAAATTTGATACTGGCCCGAACGTCGTGCTTGGTATGTCGAAGGTTTATATAGATTCAATTAAACAACAGTATCAACGTTATATATTATCAACGACGTCCATTTCATATCGATATCATATAAGCACCACCGTATCATTATAGAATACAATTTTTGCAATAAACTATTGGAGATGCATACCAATATTCTTCGAATCCATTGACTGTACACAAATTTTTATATAGTCATGGGAACCAGTAATGTATATTTTTAATTGGACAGTTTTCTAATAGGATATCTAACATATTTAAAGGATAAAAATAATGTAAATGTAGGAAAGAGAAATATGAGAGAGTATACAATCTCAACAGTGGTTTCTAATAGCATATCTAACATATTTAAAAGATAAAAATAACTAAGTGTAGGAAAGAAAAATATGAAAGTTTCTTAAAACACAACTTTCTAAATACCCATTAAAACCTGCGAGCACAAATCTTATATATTAAAATAAAAGTTAAAAATCTTATTAAATGTATTTTATTAAAACTAATAATACATAGAATCTTTAAAATACTTTAATCATAATATCTTTTGATATCTTTTCATTTTAAATATAAATATGTTTACTTTAAAATTCTAACAAATCTGTTTTAAAAGATTTTTACAAGATCTTCATTTTCGAAATTATATTCAAATATTTTCACTAATTTCGAAATTAATTATTTTACATTAATATATTTAGTTATCATTTATAAAATAAAAAATAAAAAATTATATCATATTCTATCAATTATATAATCATAATCAATCATATTAAAAGAAAACTACTATATTGAGCTAAATATAATAAAATTGTAGTAGTATTAAATTTATATATTTTATATATTTTATTTTCGTAAGTATAAAATATTTATGTTCAAAAATAAAATCTAATA